>NC_089317.1:11977244-12134744 GCF_036669915.1 Pocillopora verrucosa
CAACTAGTCCACATGAAGCCTTGTGTAATGCCTAACTTTGTGGTGTCAGTGAAGTACTCTAGGACAGTTGAGTAAGTGCACATCATCAGGTTGCTGGTTTGTTTACTACCACAGATGCATATAATTTTCTAGTTGCAAAACCAAATTTATCTCAAACCCAGAGTCCTCTTGGCTTTGTGCAGGTGTTGTGCTCATGTTGTTGTTGTCACTCATTGTGCTAAAATTTGTGTATAACAAAAGCAATGCTGCAATCTAGGCATGCCCCCATTCAAGTTATCTTCAAATGCTTAAAGTAGCACATTGTATGCCGATGGCTACATACGGTCATGTGATAAACCAAAAAGGCAGCAACATCTTCCTTGCAAATCATAAATGCATCAGCAGTCTCAACTTTGCCATGAAATCCCTATTTATAACAGGTTTTAACATGTCAAAAGTACATGTACTTCCATACAAATCTTCTGAGCAGAAATTAGCCTTCTTTAAGGTTGGCAGTTTTTGACCTGATGTCTTGTTTCTTTATTAACAGCAGAACAGGTACAACTAGAATCATCTTACAGTGGAAGCAATAGGACTGCAAAACTTGGTTCCTCTTTTGACTTCTCATGGAACTACTCTGGTAACTTACACAGAGTTGAATGGGGAACGAAAGAGAAGGGAATAATTGCTCTAGATGTCCTTCTATTTATCCTTGATAGAAATGGGCGTCTCATCCCTAATGTATCTCAGTACAATGGCCGTCGTTTTGGCAGCTGGAATCAACATTCACCTGGGCAAGTCATGTTCACTCTAAAGCCTATTAAAGCAGTTGATAACCAGGTTTTCCTCTTCAGATTTGTCCCAAATAACCCTTTGGCTCCAGAAGTGTTTGATATGGTGCAATTAATTGTGAAAGGTAAGATTTTTGATTATGTGATGAGTTGTTGTTTCATCATGGAGGGTAGTATAAATTTTCAGAATGGGCAAGTAATGCTAATGAATTTCAACAATTCTGATGGGAAATAACTTCAATGCACGCTGCAAACAAAAAAGTATTCAATGAAAAGTGATGTTGTGGCTTTGCCCTTAATAGAGCCGTCACAACAGTTTCCTCCTTTACGGTGTTGATAATAGGAAAAGTTAAATGCATGAAAACACAGAGTTTAGAGCAGAGAAGGTTTTCTTGATCAAGACCTTTAGGAGGGTTTTCAATTTTTTTTATGGCTGTTTTAAAAATGAACAAACCAAAGAAACTGAAACTTATGTGCTTCTGTTAACTGATTCCCAATAAGAGTATCCACTGCCACACCTCTCTCAGCAACCACCTCTTTATGGTATTACCATATCCTAACGGGTGTCCTTTGCTAACAAAATCATTAAAGCACTATAGAAGCATAACCATCACAAAGTATTCTATTGTTAATAGAAAGGTTGTGGAATGTATTGTCTGGCTAAAATTGTTCTGTTTTAGCTTGACCTAATTGCAAACTGCACAATGTTTCTTAGAGCAAATTAATCAGGTAACAAATCTGGCCATGCAAGTAAAACTTCTGTTTAATTTCAATCCTGGGGGTTGGTCTTTAAAACCTCGTGGAATTTTCCAATATTCCAATAACAGTTGAACCTGCATTAAGTGGCACCGTATTGAATGGGTGCTTGTCAAAGTCCCAAAATTTGTTCCTCATAATTACAGCAATTTTCATCTCTATTATGCAGTTACCTCTTTTAAGCAGTCACTGTCACCCTTGACTGAGTCCTGACAGCCTGTCTGTATTGTCTTCCACCTGTGTTGAATGGTCACTTACAGCAGAACCACTCAAATTAAACTAGAAATAATCTTTCATGCAAAATTTAATCCATAATATCCTGAAATCAATATTTGGTAGTGTTATTGAGTGACTTTTTGTACATTAACCCTTTAACTCCCAAGATCTGACTGCTAATTCTCTTCTCTGGCTGCTAGACATTTCCTTGTAAATAAGTGATAACAACTTTGACTGGAGAAGTTTGAGTATTCTCATTACCTGTTCGCCAGGGAGAAGGGTGAAGTTACTTGTTGATCACTGCTGGGAGTTAAAGGGTTAAGTAGTCAATTATGGCATAAAGTGACACTTTTATCATTTCTTTTACTCTATTCTGTGGAGCCTGTATTGAAGGGACCAATTGTCACAGTAGGGCATGTCTAAGCATCAAAACACAAATTCTAACAATTTCAATCATCTGCCATCTTGGCACATGGAACACATCAAAACAGATGAGAATACTCCAGTTTAGCGATCGACTAAGTTCCCTATTGTTATATTTTGAACAAACAAATCTATATTGATGGGTAATTTTAAGTTATGGACACTAAAGTTTGAAGAGATTCTCTTCTGGAATCATAAGAGTTCACTAATGCTGCAATAATTTTACCTTTCATGGCTGTTTTGGAGTAAGTTAATTGTGAATAAGCACTTTTTACAATGATTTTTTCAGCTTATAACAGAGGCATTTATGAGAACTATGCTTAGGGCTCAGTGCATACAATCCAAATGAATATTAAAGTCCTGATCAATTTGGTTACTGGTTGTGTTGCATCTAAACAAACATGCATCAAACAACTATGTCTCACAATTCTTAGATTGTTTTAATTTCCAGTAGTGATATGTATATTAAGAAGAAATCTGTTGGGATCTCATGTGATGAAGGGAGAAAAATACCATAATGCATCAGGTTCTTCATCACATGAAAACATGGCTTTCACTTTGTGCAAGAAATGCAGAGAAATGTAGTACAATTTCAAGGCAGAGAGTTGATCAATGGTGCTAGAATAGGTTCAGTTCCTCCTCTTATTGTTAAGTTGATGCAGGGTGAATTTTATGGGGTGCACGTGCCAGACTATGGCAAGGTAAGTTAGGAGTACTTTTGTACCTAACAGTTGAGTTAGCAAGTTTGAAGATAGTGCTTGTCTTATGCCTCACAATTACTTTATGGGATTAGCTCAACATAGTAAGTAATTTGAGCGTTCTTGTTGATATCATTTGTTAAATCTCCATTCTCTGTGCCCTCCTGGTACTTTGCTGACAGATGTGGAATTATAAGTCATATTGTGAAACTATCAGTATTTTTAATTCCTGTGGTGTTTGGAAACATGCTGTTTTTCACATGCAGCTTATGATGGTGCAATTTAGAACTCGGGTATCTTCAATTTTGGAATATTAATTTTTACAGCTGCATTACTTTGTTATTCATAATCTTTGTGATCTAAGCCCAATCAAACTCAGACAGCTGTTAGGTTTATATCTAGGAAGTCTTTGGACCAACATATCACTCCTTTTGGTGACCACTGATGCCAATTTATGTCAACTTTCTAAAAACTGGAAATGGCTATGCCAATAGAAACAAGAAGGTGTCCTATGGAATCTCAAGAGACTTGCAGCAAAACATATTTTGCCCTCGGCAGACCTGTAGTTGAATTTCACTGACCAATAATTTTGATTTTTTTTTTAACTTAAAAGGGGCTTCAGCACACTGTGACAGAACTTGCTAAGGGTTGTTGGTCAGTTGTAAGCAGCAATGATTGCTTAAACCACGAGCCCTTATCTGTTTCAGTTAGAATTTTGCAATTGCCTATCCTCATCAAATTTCTTTAATCTCTTGTGCTTACTGCCAGGCTTCTTTCACACTTTCATCTTATTACTCCTCTTCTTTTATCTTTCCCCACTCACAGTTTAGTCCTAGATGCAATTAGATAGCAAAGATTACCTTGTGCAACTTGAATCAGATGTTTCTGGAATTATAATTCAATAACCAGGATTTTTTTGCTGCAAAAGCCCCTTCTTATTCATTAAGGGTGATACTACAATTGGCTATTCACACTTTGGTGGGCTAAAGAATCCAGTTTGAAAATATGTTTTTGTAAGTAACCTAAGCATTTCAACATGTTACTAAACTTTTCACCGGAAACTCTCACCT
The DNA here is from genome assembly GCF_036669915.1 of Pocillopora verrucosa. NCBI lineage: Eukaryota > Metazoa > Cnidaria > Anthozoa > Scleractinia > Pocilloporidae > Pocillopora > Pocillopora verrucosa. The sequence continues at coordinate 11,981,178 of NC_089317.1, forward strand.
TTTTGGAAAATGAGGAATTTAGCTAAATTACTAGTCACCTCCCATTAGGAACCACTGACTGGCATGGTATTCTAGGTTTGCTCATGTGGGAGGGTGAGTTGTGTTGTTTCAGGAGCAAAATCTTAAAAATTTTACTTATAAATCTTTTGATGCAATGAAATGTCATTTTAGTTTGCACACATGTAACACATTATCACAATTACTTTATGTTTCAAACCCTGACGCTCACTTTCACTGTTGTGACATGTGGATAAAAAGCAAGCTGGATGAGTTCCTTTATTGTAACCCTTTTGTTTTACTTTTAGGTCCTCCTGTTGTTGAGATCGTCCCTCCTGCACTGTCCACTTTAAAGGGTGTTACAGCAAGTTTTACCTGTAATGTGAAGGGTTTTCCTTTGCCAAACATTGTGTGGATGAAGCAGACTGGTTTCGGTGAAAATGAGATTTCTGCTAGCGGCGTCAATGTCCAAATAAACTCCCATAATGATTCATCTCAGTTAATCGTGCAGAATACTTCAACCACAGACTCAGGCTATTATATCTGCAAAGCTTCAAACTTCGTATCTAATACTGCAAGAGCCTTCCTTGGAGTTGTATGTAAGTTTCTTCTTGACATGTAGAAACCCCTATGTAAGCTAAAATAGCCTTATAAATGCAACCTTAATCCAGAAGCCAGTACTGAAAAATTGCAGTTTTGCCCTCTTGATCTCAAGAGTGTTAGTTGGTAACTTTACATCTTTAAGCCCTCTTTTTAATCAAATGAAGAATTTTTGGTTTGGTTGAGTTAATGACTGCATTTCGACATTATTATCAGTGTAAATGTAAAAGGTTAGTCGTCAAACGTTCTTTCATGTGTGTATTATTCTCAACATATCTAACGTATCCTTTGAAGAGGAATGTAAATTGAAAGGAAAAAAGAAAGAAAAAGAAAACGATCGAAAAAGTTTACATACATATGGCCAGGACTCGAACCTTAAACCTCCCAACTAGAGAGGAGTGGGTATATTAATTGCGCTAGGTACGCAGAGCATGCTAAGTTGAAAAGTTTTGCATTTTAACAATTAACATTGATGACCATTATTTTTATAAATCTACCCATTCTATTAATTTCTGCCCAGTCCCTTGCCGTCAGTTAACCTTTGTGCAAACTCTGTAGTAACCAAGTCCCTTTTTTGCCACAATTTTGGCATCGATAAGAGCTGTCCATAAACCCCTCTGCATTTTACACCACATTGCTTTTTTACTACAATACTTTGCATCTATACCACAGTAATACCCAAGTCCATGGCTGTACCCGTTTCCATAGGTGCACTCATGTCCATAGTTGCTCTTGTGTCCGTAGATGCACTCCTACCCGTAGGTGCACCCGTGTCCATCTCTTTAGCTGGATGTGCATCTGAACAAGGATTGCCATTTTATTTTAAGAAGTGCTGAAATTTTTTAGTGTATTTGAAAGCAAATTGAAGTACATCAAGGGGTACCATGGGGCAAAATGTGAGGGATGATTTGCGAAAAAAAATGTTTTTGAAAGAGGTTTCTTAATCTTAATTCTTTTTCAAGATGCAACTTCGTATGAGGATCCTGATTTGTGTCCCACAAGTTTTGATGCAACCAAAGGCGAGTCTGTCCTAATGTGCTGTCCTGTCCAGGGGTTTCCACCTCCTCAAGTTAGCTGGGAACTGCCAAATAGAACTCGGGTTGAAACAGGAAGCACTATTTTGCATGTCACAGTCAAGACTGAGAAGGACTTTGGACGCTACAGGTGCATTGCAAGGAGTCTGGAAAAGAATGTCCTAATGGCTAACATCACCATTCATAAGAGAAGTAAGTACAAACTTAAGATTTAGGTGAAATTTGCATCACCTCCTCTCCAGGGAGACATGACTACTGGTGAAAGAATCATAAACTACCCGGCTGGGGTAACGCCATTATTTTCCTATGTTTTGATAGAAACACTTGATTAGATGTTAAATAAATAGAGTAGCATTGACTGTGTTCTGTTCTGTTGTAAAGCACGCAGGAAGCGGCTAGAGTTAGAAAGAAGTGTTGGGAGAAACACGAGACGTATTGTGATAGCCTTCCAGGTTGACATCTATGCAAATATTATAGGTTACACTTTGATTGCAATTTCTCTGTCAATGCGCTGACATCATCGGCTAGTCCATGTATTTCAAGACAATATCCTTGGATTCGGTTCCCATTCATGTACTTGCGGATCAGTTCACGACTTTCTTAACATTATTCAATTCCTTGTGACTCAATTTCAGTTTTGTCTTGAGCTTAAGAATGAGTTCCTATTTGAGTAGATATCAGAAGAAGTTTTCGAGTATCCTTCACGGTTGGTTCTTCTCTTTATCTGTGATCCTATATTTTCTAACAGACATACGAATCGGCTGTTTCTTTTATTTGTTTTTTGACAATACTTGTTGAAAACGAAAAAGCATCCCTGAAATTTTTTGCGTTCGATGAAGGAGGACGCAGTTCATAATCTTTTGAGTCCTTTGCTTTGAAGAGTGACTTTTTTTAAGAGTTTTTCGTCGATCGTCTGCAGTTTGGAGCGGATATCTAAAGACTATGTCGTGGTTTTCATAATGGTCTATGGATGGTAGTCTGTAAAGCAGATATCTGAAGACTACACGCGGTTCGACGGTAGTCTGAGCTATTATTATTATCAAGGTCTTAAAGGGATGTTCCACTCTGTAGCCATAAAAACGGTGTATTCCATTGGAGTTGAAGATTTCAATTACACCTGATAGATTACACTCGGTTGTTCTAATATATCACTACAACGTGTGATCAAATGCAAGTGGCTACCGAGTACTACAACTCAGTTTTGTTTCGTGCTCGTTTGACTTGTTTGATTTGATACAATGAAAGGATCACTTGGCACGAGAAATTTCCTTTTTTCATTGCGAAATTTCTGGAAATCGACAAGCAAAAACCTTGGTCACGGACTAATGCACCATCTCTTGTCAAGGCAAGTATGGCTAACTCTTAAGAGTCTCAACTTGCTCGCTCCGAGGTGAGGACATCGTGGGAGAAACCATCTAAGACGGCTAAACGATAGACCTATCAATGTTAGAGAGTCAGCAAAACTTCCAAGAGAAACGACGTGGTGCAAACCAAAGTAACTTATTAAATATTCCAGTTGACATCTTTTCAGCTAAGACAACCTCTCATGGGACCTTGCCTTCAACAATCCATGGAAATAATTATCAGAAATCAAAAGTAACCGTGGCACACTTGAATGTACGATCTTTGAAGACAAGAGAGCATTTGATTGAAGTGAGGAATTTAATGGATTAAAAGAAGCATACAATCTTAGCAATTGCAGAATCTTGGCTAAATTCAAGTGTAAAGAACGCTGAGGTCGAAATTGATGGATACAGTTTGTCAAGACTGGACAGGTCGAGAAAGATAAAGAATGAGTCTGGTGGTGGGGTGTGCGTGTACATGCGCAAGACCCTGAAGTCTAAAGTACTAAAAGACCTATCCGGAATATTAGACACTGGTTTTCACCAATCATGGATGCAATTTCAGCTCAAAACGATAAGATATGTGAACGAGTAGCTTTAAATTAATTCACTGAATATGCAACAAAGAGAAACTGTCTTAGTGGACACCAGAGTGGGAATAAGAAACGGCATTCGACAGAGACACTCAATATTTTGACGTCAGATCTAGCCCTGGAGGCAATGGATCGCAAGCAAGTCACTGCCTTGGTGTTGTTAGATCTTTCTAAGGCATTTGACAACATTGATCACATGTCCTTGTTAAAGAACCTACGTGCAACGGATACCTCTAAAGAAGCAATAGAATGGTTTAGAGGCTACTTGACCGGAAGGAAGCAGTCGGTGAGAATTGGTTGCAAAACATTTGAACCCCGCTTAGTCTCGTATGGCGTACCACAAGGATCAATCTTGGGCCCGGCATTGTCTAATATCTACATCAACGATCTACCATCTGTACCTAAGGTAGGGTCGTTAGAGTGCTATGTTGATGACTCACAGTTATACCTCTCATTTCCAATACGTGATGCCACCTTAGCCGCAGATCAGCTGACAGAAGATATTCGGAACATAGCCGCATGGAGTTGCAAGAACAGTCTACTCCTTAACCCGGAAAAGACAAAACTTCTGGCTCTGGGGACTCTGCAGATGCTGACGAAGATACCAGATGATCTAAGCATTACACTACTCAGCAAGGAAATTACGTCATTTAAGTCTGCGAAAAACCTGGGAGTTAAAATGGACTGTAATCTAACGTACCACGAACATATAACTCAAGTAACTTCGAAATGTATAGGTAGCCTTTGTCAGATTAATCGCGTTAAATATCTGTTTGATAGGTGTACGTTGATCACTATAATTGATTCTCTAGTATTCAGTAAATTATTGTATTGTTCATCAGTATGGGCTAATACCACCAAGAAAAACATGGAGCTATTACAAACAGTGCAAAACTTTGCAGTCCGGATAGTTTCTGGCACGAAGAAATTTGATCATGTTACACCTATTCTTAAGCAGTTACAGTGGCTGCCAATTATGAAACAACTTGCGGTATGGGATGCTACCATGGTATTTAAATGCTTAAACGGACTTGCACTTCCATATCTTTGTCAGAAGTTCAAAACCAGATCGGAAGTGCACAACTGCAATACTAGGAATAGGGACCGCCTACATATACCACTCGGTAGGACGGCTGCAGGTTAGCGTGTATTTACTTTCAGAGGCCAAAAGCTATGGAATAGTCTCTCAGATGAGTTTCAGTCTATCACTAATTTAGATGTATGTAAAGCAAAAATAAAACAGCATTTTTTAAGGGTATTTTTGGAAAACTAAGTTTTAGATATTTGACATTGTAAATTAATCTGAAAAGCGTTTTTGAGGAGTTTAATAAAGTTACCACTACTACTACCATGGTGACCACCGAGTGCTACGACTCAGTTCGTTTGATTCGAGATCACAATGGACCACTTGGCACAATGGCCACCAAGCACAACGACTCACCTCGTTTGATGCAAGACCATAATGGATCGTCCAGCAGCATGGCAGTCAAGTATTACTGGAAAAGCTCTAGGAACAATATTGTCTAGTTGACATGTAAGCCTTTTTTTCGCCACTTTGTAATTTGAAGCAAAATCGATGAAGTTTAAAAGCATTATATCAGGAATGGTTTTAACATGCTTCTCGCATGTTGCAAAAATGTTAAGTAATGAGCCATTTTTAAGAAGTTCCCCATCACTTGAACTTCTACTGATTCTGCGGGAGCCATTCAGACTAACAGGTATGACAACAGAAGATGAGCTGACAACTTTAAGAGACAGAAGAGAGGACTAAATGGACAACAATGCATGAATTTCCTGCACCACGAACGCTTTGATTCTTTCACAGTAACAGCGGGTTTTGTGCTTATTTAATTTTAGGGGCAACTAAACATCCTCTTTCTATATACGTCCCTCCGCCACCATTTTCCACACCAATAATTCTGTGAGAAGAGAACAAAACACATCTGGCTACCTCAACAGCACGGACATCCCTATCATTTGTTGCGACTCTACCTGAGAAGATCCACTGTTACTAAAGCATTAAAGAAAATAAGGCACTTTCAAATTATCATGACTCCTTCTTTATCCCTTGAAAATGTTTTACACGCACTATTCTCCATTTCTCCCCAGACGAATAGTAGAGCTCTTCTCAAAGTGCCTTGTTACGGTATAATCTTACCGACAGGGAGAACTCTATTCCTCTATAAACTTCACCTCTTTGTTGAACGACGTGTAGTTTTCTTGTTCAGGAGCAACTCCAATAAACAATACACTAATTATCCTCGATGAACATACTTAATCCCACTACGGTCTAGATCCTAAGTAACTTTCTTTCGGTGAAGCCTTCCAAACAGTCAGTCACTCTTGACATCAGAAACTTACTACTACTACACGACTGTTCTTTTACACTTTAGCAAAGTATTCTAGAATATTCATACAAATGTAATTATCGAAAACATGGTGATTTTACACCATGTATGAGTTGCAATGTTTTTTGGTATTTCCGTGCCAAAAAGCTACAAACAATCTAAAATTTCTTTTCCTCGCTAAAGAAGGTGTAAAGATCCGAAAAAGCATTCGGAGATACCTCTGTGGGTTACGGTTTTTTTTTTGGTCGTCGAAACAACCTTTCGCCATATATCTCCTTCTGGCGAGTTGCAATGTTTGTCCCATGGCGATCTCAGAAATCTTTGCGCAAACACAAGGATCCTATTGCTGGCAACTCATTCATTAATGATGTATGATCGCGCTGCCTCACGCTGCGAACAGAGAGGTTGTCAATATTTTCACCGGTTGGTTTTCTTCGGTGAAGCCATAAAGCGTGACACAAACTTCTTCTCTCAAGATCATGAAGCGGTCTTAGGTCTTAGGTCTCAGTCAAAGTGAGATACTCTGATTGGAAATGGAATCTCGTCAATTTCTCTGCCTAGAGAAAAAGATCAGTTAACGATTGGTGGAGCAAAAACAGAGAGACAAAAAAGAGAATATAAAAAAATACCCAACAGTTCCTGAGAGATGGAGAATTATCATTTGTATTTGGTTGAAAGAAATTGAAAAAGATTCAAGCGTCAGTGCTTCTTCTTTCTTGTTCAATGGTGAAAAACTTATCAACTTTTCAGCAACTCTTTCAACAGATGCGGAATTCGTATGGGGATATTACACAAAAATAGTTCGAGATCGTTTACGTGAAGGACTACTCTCAATGACACTGTTTTGACAGAAGAATAAATCTAGGCACAGCATAATTTCTTTGCGAGAAGATACAACGATGATATTTGAAAAATCGTCTCCCAAACCATCAACACCCGATTACCTGACAAGAGGATCATTCAAGAGAATCGTTCAGGAGAATCGTTCGAGAGGGTCATTTGAGATTATAATATTCACACCCTCTTCAGATCTCACTCGTGAGTTGTGAAGAGGGTGTGAGTATTAATCACCAGTGAATAATTCAAGGTTGTCTTGAAATCAAGGTTAAATTCATGAGTTGCCTTTAAAATCAAGGTTGTTTTCAAAAATGCTCCAGAATCCCCGTTTTCTATCTAATAAAGCTCCCTTCCATTGTACAGCATGTATACGAAATGAGATTTTAACCAAACGAAACAAAATCGATTTAGTGAGAGGGAAAACGTCTCTAATCAAGCTGGCCAAAGTTGAAGGTCAGTGCTGGTCAACGTTGTTATTGTCCAGCCTGGTAACCTTGTTCCCCACAAATTATTGTTTTCATTATGTTTCTCAATCTTTATTTTATTTTATTACTATTTTGCTTTCCTTTTTTCAGTATCTGGGATAGACAAAGAAAAAGGTACGTGGAACGCTTGTTGAGAGCACCTTACAACCTCTATCAAATATCACTACATTTGAGGGTAACTACATGCGAAATCGTGCTTTGATTATTCAAAAGGTGTTCACTTTCCCAAGCTTTTATTTCTAGCCCAATATGCTCGATCCCCAATTATTAATATTACATGTACGCGGTCAGAGCCGTCAACCTCGTTCACCGGATGGTTTCTTTTTCGAGTTTGCGGAAAATTTAGATCTCCTGCATATTTGATCCTTGTCAAAGGTAAGGTCAAATATGTTGTTCAGATTTGATATCAATTGTTGATGAGCATCTTGAACGATATCAGATATTTTACGCTTTTGACTCTGTATTCTATGCTAGTCATGGGCGATTTTAAATGTGGAAAGTGTGTGACATTACTTTTGACGTGGGTCAAAGGTAAAGCCAGATATGGAAGAACTTTGCTGATTCTTGTTAACGTCTATAACAACTGCATAGCAAAGCAGTATTTTAAATTGCCACGTATTTATTTTTGACTTTGGTCAAAAGTTACATGAAATTACATTCTATCTCATCTCTGAAATGCGGATGAGATAAATGATTAACAGATAACTGAACAAGGTTGTGCAAAATATCGTGATATTTGCTAGTGGTGAGAAGATCAACTGTTTGTCAAAGCTGAAAGTGGGAGTACATACTGGTTGATCTGCGAAATACCAAAAAATGACGATATTATGCAAAAACCGATAATAACTGACAAAAGATGGGACGCATGGAGAATTCAGTCTCAGTGAAGATGACCTGATATTGGAGGAATAACTGCCGGAGCCCCATCTATACGCCTGCCAGTTCATATGAAAGTAAGTAACATCATAACCCTTCTGCTCAATCAAAAACATCAGTAAATACAACCCCTGCTGCTACCAGAAAAATTTGCTTTCAAGTTACACTTCTCATTACTTACCGCCGAATGGTTTTCGTCAAAAAGTAACGACTCAAATGAAAAAAGCATGATAATCTGCTTAGAGTATTGATGAAAACATTTGTTTCGGCCTTGGAATACGTGAAGATAAAATAAATCGTTGGAAATGACGCTTTTGGTCAGGTTATTTTTATAATCGGGTGCTAAACGAAAGAGAGGGTAAGAGTCTACCCCGACCTATGGTATGTTGGAACAACAACATAAACGTTCTTCGTCAATTTACAGTACTTACCCCAGTTCATACGTCAGCACGCGTTTATGGCCATGAAATTAAGTACAAAATCTTACTTTTTCCATTTTATTATGTATTTATACTTAAACAGGCATCTCAAGTTAATTGAATAAAGTGGTATTAAGAGATGTCGAACCAAGCCAGCCTGGTTCAAGCAGACTCACCCAGGTTCTTGCAGTGTACAAGGATCTCAGGGACGCCAACAAAGATCATATTAAAGCGCAAAATGCAGTCCCAGGTGCTGAATAGGTGCCTCTACGTCCATTCACATGCTCCTGGAAAGCTTTTAGTGATCACGTGACCATAAGAAAGCGTTATTAGTAGTGTTGCTTTCCGCCAAGTTATCAAGGGAACTGTAGTGGGACTTCGAGGGAGGCCTGGGACGATTACAGTAGCTATAAAGATCCAAAAAAGTAAGATCTATTTTATGATTTTCGGACGTTAGGGATGAAATAACGTCAACCGTTTTGTTCTGTTTTGTTCATTCCCATTAAATTAAAGGGTTCGCTGTAGGTCTAACTGAAAACCATCTCCTAACCTTAAACCTAAACCCCAACCCTACCCCTAAGCAATGGAACGGAGTATTATTTGAAGTTTTTCTCAGCCACTTGATTTTTCATCGTTACGTTGCCATTTTGCCCATTGCTAACGTTGCTCTTTGCTTTTAACTTCCCAGTCAATGCTGCAGAATCGGACAAATCGGAGGTTTGATGAAAGAACTTGAGACAATGAAGCAGCTGAAACCATACCCTCACGTCATCAGACTTCTGGGATATGTTGTGGAATCGGTATGCTCAATTAGGTTGTATGGGTCTCATTGAACTTTGCGACATAAAGCGTATGAGGCTGATTTTATCACAGATGGTCTTTTATTTTGGCTCGTTTTTTTGGGACTTAAAGTCTCTCGTAAGTGATTGGATTATTTGCTTCATACTTTAGGAGCACTTCGCAGAGTCACTTCTGGTATCTATGGAATATGTTTCATTTGAATGAGTCAGCCGTGTTTTGTCTCAGCTTTCCGTTCGATCGTCCACCGAGACCTCGCGGTACGTAAAAAGAAACATGCAGAAGTGACAGACTTTGGAATGGCTAGAGACGTCCAACAAGAGCATATTTATGAAAGATAGGTAAAGGTAATCCGATTATTGCCAGTGGCTAAGATTTAAAAAAAAAGTCCTCCTCTTCTGATCTTTTGCGATGAAAGATGACGTATCATTACTTTGAAATTTACCGCCATCAAAAATATGTCTGATTTACTGCCTAATGAAAACGTTTACATCCAGTTTAGCTTCCTAATGAAGGGCTGGCCCATCCTTCTGTAAAGAGGAAGCCTAGGAGGCGTTGTTGTACGGCACCTGTACCACAAACACTAGCGTTTAAGTGAAATTTTTCATTTCTTTTGGTGACAGTGGATTATTTATTATTTTACAGTTAATAACAATTGCATGGCCAAGTTGTAATTTTGAAGCTTTTCCAAAGAAGATACTGATTTTTATTTCATATATTGCTACATTTTAACATATTGGTAATTGATTCTATGGGCCCACTACCATAACCTATTTTTGCTTTGTCAGGTGGAATTATGGAGTTGTCTTTGACGAGATTTTCACCATAGTTAACACCTGATGAAACTTGATCAGACTGTGATAGTGGTTTACTTTAGACTGGAGTACGTTTCTTGTACTATTCTTCAAACTCATGTTTTAGAATTGATGAAAGGAATCCATTCGGGTGGAGAAAAGAATTTGCATTCTGCTGCAGATGAAGAAGAAGGTACTGAGTTGAGGTTTATATCCTGTTGCACCAAGATGCACATTACTTCTTTTTCAGGTGGTTCAACGAATCCACGTTTTGATGACAGGAAAATTGCAAACTTGCTTCAGCAGGGATTCCGAATGCCTAAAACACAGCACATGGATTTGGCACTTGTCCCTCTCTTTCCTTTTTTATGCTCATTGAAAGAAACATTATATGCATCTCGCTGTCATGATAGTGCTCATTATATGTGTAGATCGATATTAGCTACCAGATAATGATGAGATGCTGGCAAAATGACCCGGATGCGAGACAAACATTCACTGAATTGAAAAGAGCTTGAAGACATGGGAACCCTGCTCGAGGTAAGACTTGTGATGGACGTGGCAAGTTACCAATTTCCTTTAAATCAACGTTATCTCATTCAGATGTCCTCTTTTCTGTTATATCACCAAGGTTCCCCGACCAGCATTGTTAACAAAAATCTCTCTCGGGATTGTTTTTTATGTAATTTTTCACTGATAAGGGTATCAGTATATTTCAGCAATAGCCCTTTAATCTTATTTGATAAGGCGATCGGAGGAACGTAAAACTTGGATTCGACTAAGGAATTGTTAACCCTTTGATAATTACACTAAATCCGTGTGTAATTGGCCCTGCACGCTGATAGCGCATTCGGTGACTGCTCTTAGCGTAAAGGAGGCAAAATAGTCTTACCACTTCTGTTAAAATCTATTTTTCCTCTGCAGAGGCTGATTAGCATGAAAATGTGGGACAAGAATTTGGACGCAAGAGTTGAAGATCTAGTAGAATAGTTGGGTAAAACGTACTCAGGCTTTTGAGGGTCAACTGTTTGAACACCTCGCAATCAACATGTCAGCCTAAAATGGTCACTGGGTCGGAGACGCCAGTGTTTATTTAGCGGTTAAGCTAATGCTTATAACTGTTCACAAGAAAGTCGAAACGAAGAAATGAAATGTTACTAATGGTTAAAAAGAGCTTTTCCAAAAATCACTTGAAAGATCTTGTTTGAAGACTTAGTGGAAGTTTTGTCTTCAAAATTGTTCTTTGCCTGTTTTTTCTTTTTACAAGTAATGTAACTCGACGTTGGTGCTTACACTCGATCAAATTGTTCTTAAGTTCTTTTCCAAAAAAATTATGAAAGTGGCTTTTAATGTAAGGTCTGAAAATTTCTGAAATGAATCTGTCTGCATGATGATGCCTCGCAAGGAACGTCTGAAATAATAGCTAGCAATCCCATGTGTGTTTATCTTGATTAGGTTTGTAGATCGTAATTTACCTCTGAGGACTGATCTGAGCCAGGCAGCCTCACCTGAAAAGAAAGTAATACAGCTGAATTTATTAAAATGGCTTCTTCTATATTTAAGAGACATTTATGTTTCACAGTTACTACAGAACAACAGATGTAGTCGATAAATTTCATGAAGTCAATGACAAACACGGTGTACCGTCTGGTCAGTATTCTCGTTTTCTCAGTTGCACTTAATAACAATACGGGACAAATGATCCTTCGACGACCGAGGAAGAGTTGGGAAAGGGGGGCAAGGAGCTCCTCGCTTTTCAGGAAATATCCACCGAGCATTTTGGAGGAAATTTGTCTCTGGCCAATGCTGCCAATGCTTAAGTTGTTGAAGGGAAAAGTGGCTTATTGTCAATCTTTTTAAAAAGACCAAAAAGTCAAACACAAGATATGTGTTATATCACATTGAACAGGTATAACCCTTAAATATTTTTTCTTATGTTGCTCATCATGAGGTTGTAATGTTCTTCTATTTCCCAAAGAGTGTAGCATTTTATCTATATATCTGCATCTCGTTAAAGAGGTTATTGCTCATTGTGTTGGTAAGTAAAAATAAACTGTCTAATCGTTTGCCAGGTCATCATGGGTTTAACGAGGACCAAAAATTTTGTCAGGAAAAGCAAAGAGTAAGATAACACTTTTTCGCCTTAACAAACTTTTCTCCTTCCATTTCTTTTGCCCAGGCCTCTTCAAAGTTTCGGGAAATGTGACAAATTCACCTCTTTTGGGCAGTGCAATACGCGATGTAAACGAAATATGCAGATCGAGATCCTGAGCGAAGTCCTAGAAGAAGGTCAAAACTCTGCCGGCCCAGACACCCCCGAATCATTACGCCTTTATTATTTGGTACTAGCAAGAGCCCATTACTCCTGGTACAAGCATCGTAAAACAGTCTTTTAGCCCTACCTCGCCCACTTTTTAATATTTTGGATTTTCTCTTTCGACAAATTAAACTTGGATAATTTTTTAACTTAAGAGCGGAAAAAAAACCCAATTATGAAAATTTGATCTGGGGACCAATATCATTGAAGTGAAAGTATTATGGGGTCAACAACTGGGTTAAAATCTTCAATTTGTCCCACCAGATGGACGAAAATAAAACTTATTTTCCCTTTATCTCATCATGATCGATTATATCATGGAGTAACTAATTTTTTTTTTCTCTTAAAATCGGAAATGCCGTTACGCAATGAACGAGTTATCGCTGTCAAACAGTGTGGAGGAAAAATTGGTGCAAACTCTCTTCTATGGAGCTTATAATATATAGATCTAGCCGAGCCTAAAAGCGGAGCTCCGGTCAGTGTACTTTTCAGCCATTCATTGTAATAAAACTGTTCAGCTCTGGCTGTGAAGGAGGTTGTACAAGGGCATTTAGGGACTGGTCCACCTCGTGTTCGTGTAGCAGCTTCTCGGCTGATTTTACATCGGGCATAGAGGTAAAAGTATCAGAGATGTTTTTAGATGACATGGTTTGCAGATACACGAGGAAGCTGATATCAATCATCAAGATAGAGGGAATCAGGAAAATTGCTCCCTAGAAAATTGATGCAATTTGATTTTCTCGCACTTCTTACTAAGTACTGACTGAGTTTGCGCGTCTGGATTGCGTTATTATTTCGCTTGTGATCCGTTGGACTTCCCTTTCCGGCCCCAGGAATAGGGGTACTCTCAAGCATCGCCACAGAGGTTAGATCAGGGGAACCCTACCTCGATTATATGCAGTAGTCCTTGGAAAAGAATCCACGGTTGATAAACAAGAAAGAGGAGTTGAAAACTGTTTGTTACAATTTTTTTCGATTTGCGTGACTTTCATTAAGTTTCGTACGCATGCGTAATCGATATCGGTGCTATGATTCACTCTCATTCGACACATTCGCCACATTCGCAAGTTTCACGCATGGCTTACTCTGAATGGAGTGTGTATCCGAAAGGAGAGTTTCTACAATTCATGCAAATGTTCCAAGTGTATAGCTAACATCGAGTTTTCCTCTATAAATTGCACCATTCGCCATGTTGTTTAGGCATTTTTACCGACTACGACCGACAATTTCACGAGAATGATCGTGACACTCGGTCCCAGTCTCAAATCTCGTCTATCCCTTCAAGTAACTTCCGTTAGGATTTAGGCACAACCTTCCTCATTGAAGCATCAGCAAAAGTCTGATGAGATGGTGTCTTTCCGTGATAATGAAATTTACTTGTTCTTTCTTCTGCTGGTAAAGTTTCACGGGTCAGGTAAGTGTGAAATTTATTCTGCCGGACAAAGGATTTTAAGTGTTTTTTTACCATGTGTCATTTGAAGCTTAGACACCGAAAACGCCGACCCTTGCTTTCTGAACGTGATGTTCGTCAGAATGATTTCCAAACACCAAGATGGCTTTCAACAGTTTTTGTATTTCAAAGTTAAGATATGATGTTAGGATTACAATCACGAGATAAATGAAGTCTGACTAACTATGATGCGATGGAAATCAAGAGCAAAGGATTTTATGCTACAAGTGGCAACAATACCATACGTTCAGAATTCAACATCAACATTAAAACTGAAAAGAAGAGTGTGCTTTTTGCCTTGAGGAATGCTACAATGTAGGCCTGCCTGCATTTAAATTGTCTATGCATGCTTAAAGTAGCACCTTGTATACTGGCAGTTGTACAGTCTTTTGACAAACCAAATTTTCTCAGCTTAATGGCTTACCAAAAATTATTATAGTCTAAAATGGAGACAGGAACATCTTCCTTGAAAATCATAAATCCATCAGCAGTCTCAAGTTTGCAACTGAATCCCTATCTATAACAGGTTTTAACATGTGTCAAAAGTAAATACACGGTACATGTCAGATGCCCTCAGTATGCATTAGAATCCTGTGCTTTGTATTGTCCCAGACTGCATCATGACTGTCAGCAAGGTGTTGGCAACCTGTCAGTAGAATGTTGGTAACTTTAAGTTGAATATTGCCATAAAAAGTTATATGATTTACAACCCCTGATAATTGTATTGAAAAGATAAAATGAAACTCTTAAAAGTCTCTGGCCCTTTTATGTGAGTTCAGCAAAATTTCTGGGCAGTTCTCTTCCCACACTCACTTTGGCTCTCAGCCTGGTCACCGTTTTGGATTTTTAACTTTCTCCTAATCCCCCTCTGAATTTTGCATGCGTCTACAAGTAAATTAGTTCATCGTGTTTGACTTTAAATTTACTCGGTGGCTCCTAAAGGAGCTGTTTGTTTGTTAAAAGAGAGACAAATTTTGATTTAAAAAAATCAATCATCAAATTTGACCGGTTACACAGCTTGTCGCCTCTCATGTGCATGTTAACCATCACTATCAGGTTTCACCACAGTCTTCTCTCACAAACTGCTTCTAGGTTCTTTAACGTAACCCACGCTATCATGGAATCAGTGTACATAAAAACAAGATATATCTTTATACATATAGCAACATTGAATGCACCGGGAATGCATTTCTTGCCCTTTCTAGTTTTGGTGGCATTTTGGAGGAATTTCAAGCATTGATAATAAGTTTTAACATCCAGTTTTGAATGCAAAAAATGCACATATATATGCCTTGGTCCCGTTTTGTAAAATGGTAAATATGGTTGTCTAACAAAGCTTATTTCACCACCTGTCGCTAAACCTGTTGGTTACCTCTCTGTGGCCTGTCACGTTTAGTGTCAGCCAACTTTGACTGACTGTTGGTCTGACAGTTGGCCATCTGTCAGTGGAGGGGAGGTGTTCTTCACAATTACCATATTGAGTGGACTTTTTGTACATTAAGTGGTTGCATTGCTATGGCATAAAATTGACACTTTGTATCATTTCTTTGGCAATACCCTATTCTGTGGAACGCTTCATTAGAGGGATCATATCACCAGTGTGGGCATGAGCATCCAAAAGGCCAAACTATTTCAATGAACTGCCATCTTGGATTTTGAACTTCATGTAAATATATGGCTTGGAACGCATCAAAACAGATTAGAATACCTTTTTCAGTGACTAACCAAATTTTCTCTTGCTATATTTTGAACAAGAAAACCTCTATTAATGGGTAATTTGAGTTATGAACAGTAAAGGTTGAAGAGATTCTCTTTCGGAACCTTAAGAGTTCACTCACTGTGATAATTTTTACCGTTCACAGCTGTTTTGGAGTAAGTTCATTGTGAATAAGTACTTTTTATAATATTTTTCAGCTTCTTACAAAGGCATTCATAAGAATAAAGTCCTGATCGATATGGTTACTGGTTGTGTTGCTCTGAACAACCATGCATCAAACAACAGTGCCCCACAATTTGTGGCTTGTTTTAATTTCCAGTAGAGATATGTATGTTAGAACAAACCCCCCACGGGTCTCATGTAATGAAGGGACAAAAATACCATGATGCATCATGTTTTTTCATCACCTGAAAACAAAGCCTTCAGTTCGAGCATAAAATGTAGAGAAATTAGTACAATTTCATGGCAGAGGGGTGATTAATGGTGCTGCAAATAGGTTCAGTTCCTCCTCTTACAGTTAAGTTGATGCAGGTTGGATTTTCTGGGGTTTTGACCATGGCAAGCTGAGTTATGAGTACTTTTGTCACTAACCTTTTTGAAGGTACTTCATGTCTTATGTGTCACAATTAATTTATGGGATTAACTCAACTTAGTGAGTAATTTGACATTTCTTGTAGATATCGTTTGGTAAATTTCCATGAATTGTGCTTTCTGGTATGAAGCGCACAGATGTGGATTTATATGTCATGAAATTTCTGCCGTGCCCCAGGCTGTCATTTGACCTTTGTACAAAGTCTGTTCTAACCAAGTCCTTTTTCTCTTTTTCTCTTTTTCTCTGCACAATGATGATGGTTAATATTTATAAATTGTATTTGATTCTATTGTGTTAAGTCACTTGAATGTGTCTGGTAATATAGCACAAGTAAAACAAGTAGATAAATATTACCCATGGATTTGAAACATAAATACACAAAATACATGAAATTCTCTATTTAACCTCCCCCTCCTCCCCCTTCCCCCCCCCCCCCCAAAAAAAGGAAATTATTTTCTAGATTCAACTACACACTAGTTGGTTACTTTCTTGAACTAAAATTACCATTCAATTAGTTTTCATTTGATCATCATAAACCAACACCCTTCTTCGAAATTACTGCTAAGGCAATTGCAACAGTCAAACAGTTCAATCAGTATTAATTAATATGACTTCCTGTCCAACTAGTCCACATGAAGCCTTGTGTAATGCCTAACTTTGTGGTGACAGTGAACTACTCTAGGACAGTTGAGTAAGTGCACATCATCAGGTTGCTGGTTTGTTTACTACCACAGATGCATATAATTTTCTAGTTGCAAAACCAAATTTATCTCAAACCCAGAGTCCTCTTGGCTTTGTGCAGGTGTTGTGCTCATGTTGTTGTTGTCACTCATTGTGCTAAAATTTCTGTATAACAAAAGCAATGCTGCAATCTAGGCATGCCCCCATTCAAGTTATCTTCAAATGCTAAAAGTAGCACATTGTATGCCGATGGCTACATACGGTCATGTGATAAACCAAAAAGGCAGCAACATCTTCCTTGCAAATCATAAATGCATGCAGTCTCAACTTTGCCATGAAATCCCTATTTATAACAGGTTTTAACATGTCAAAAGTACATGTACTTCCATACAAATCTTCTGAGCAGAAATTAGTCTTCTTTAAGGTTGGCAGTTTTTGACCTGATGTCTTGTTTCTTTTCTTAACAGCAGAACAGGTACAACTAGAATCATCTTACAGTGGAAGCAATAGGACTGCAAAACTTGGTTCCTCTTTTGACTTCTCATGGACTACTCTGGTAACTTACACAGAGTTGAATGGGGAACGAAAGAGAAGGGAATAATTGCGCTAGATGTCCTTCTATTTATCCTTGATAGAAATGGGCGTCTCATCCCTAATGTATCTCAGTACAATGGCCGTCGTTTTGGCAGCTGGAATCAACATTCACCTGGGCAAGTCATGTTCACTCTAAAGCCTATTAAAGCAGTTGATAACCAGGTTTTCCTCTTCAGATTTGTCCCAAATAACCCTTTGGCTCCAGATGTGTTTGATATGGTGCAATTAATTGTGAAAGGTAAGATTTTTGATTATGTGATGAGTTGTTGTTTCATCATGGAAGTAATGCTATTGAATTTCAACAATTCTGATGGGAAATAACTTCAATGCACGCTGCAAACAAAAAAGTATTCAATGAAAAGTGATGTTGTGGCTTTGCCCTTAATAGAGCCGTCACAACAGTTTCCTCCTTTACGGTGTTGATAATAGGAAAAAAAAGTTAAATGCATGAAAACACAGAGTTTAGAGCAGAGAAGGTTTTCTTGATCAAGACCTTTAGGAGGGTTTTCAATTTTTTTGATGGCTGTTTAAAAAATGAACAAAACCAAAGAAACTGAAACTTATGTGCTTCTGTTAACTGATTCCCAATAAGAGTATCCACTGCCACACCTCTCTCAGCAACCACCCACCCCCCCCCCCACCTCTTTATGGTATTACCATATCCTAACGGGTGTCCTTTGCTAACAAAATCATTAAAGCACTATAGAAGCATAACCATCATAAAGTATATATTGTCAATGGAAAGGTGGGGAAATGTATGTCTAAAATATTGGCTAAAATTGTTCGTTTTTAGCTTGACTAATTGCAAAACTGCACAATGTTTCTTAGAGCGAATTAATCAGGTAACAAATCTGGCCATGCAAGTAAAACTTCTGTTTAATTTCAATCCTGGGGGTTGGTCTTTAAAACCTCGTGGAATTTTCCAATATTCCAATAAAGTTGAACCTGCATTAAGTGGCACCGTATTGAATGGGGGTTGTCAAAGTCCAAAAATTGTTCCTCATAATTACAGCAATTTTCATCTCTATTATGAAGTTACCTCTTTTAAGCAGTCACTGTCACCCTTGCCTGAGTCCTGACAGCCTGTCTGTATTGTCTTCCACCTGTGTTGAATGGTCACTTACAGCAGAACCACTCAAATTAAACTAAAAATAATCTTTCATGCAAAATTTAATCCATAATCTCATGAAATCAATATTTTGGTAGTGTTATTGAGTGACTTTTTGTACATTAACCCTTTAACTCCCAAGATCTGATGCTAATTCTCCTCTCTGGCTGCTAGACATTTCCTTGTAAATAAGTTACAAGAATTGACTTCAGATCAAGATAACAACTTTGACTGGATAAGTTTGAGTATTCTCATTACCTGTTCGCCAGGGAGAAGGGAGAAGTTACTTGTTGATCACTGCTGGGAGTTAAAGTGTTAGTGGTCAATTATGGCATAAAGTGGGCACTTTAGTGTCCATAACTTTAAATTCCGCATTCTAGCATGTTGTCTTGGCATGTTGTCCAAAATATAGAGCACATCAGGGAACTTAGTCGATCACTAACTGGAGTATCTGAGCATCGTTGTGAGGTGTCTCCATGTGCCAAGATGTCAGATGATTGAAATTCCCTTAGAATGGTGTTTTTGATGCTTAGACCATTCCCTACGTGTGACAATTGGTCCCTGCAATACAGGCTCCACAGAAGTTAGAGTTAAAAGAAATGAGTGTAAAAAGTGTCACTTATGCCATAATTGACCACTTAACAAACACTTTAATCCCCGCATTGATCAACAAGTAACTTTGTATCCTTCTCCCTTGCAGAACGGGTAATGAGACGTACCAACTCTCCAGTCAAAGTTTTATCACTTATGTCTACAAGGGAAATGTCCTAGTCACCGCGAGACACCCAGAATTGCTATCTGATCTGGAGTTAAGGGTTAATGTACAAAAAGTCTTTCAATAACACTACATATTACCTTTCAGGATATTGATGGTCTAATTCTAGCAGCTCAGAGAGAGAGATTAGCATCTAGTTATGTGTTGAGTCCTTTTTGCTGTAAGGGACCCTTCAACACATATATCGGTTACAATACAGACAAGTGTCAGGACTCAGTCAAGGGTGACGTGACTGCTCAACCGAGGTACTGCATAATAGATTTGATTCATGTGCTGTAATGAGAAACCTAAATTTGCTTGACCAGACCCATTTATTGTTGCCACTTTGCCGGTTCAAGTGTTATTGCCTGAATAAGTTTGGAAAATTCCCCCGAGGTGGATAAAGACCAACCCCCAGATGCTAATTAAACAGAAGTTTCTACTTGGACTCAGCCACGATGTGTTCACAGTGATTAATTTGCCTAAAAGAGGGTATTATGTAGCAGCCTTGCAATTAGGCTCATAGCTATGAGGATACAAACAATTTTGCCTTGACAACCATGCCACAACCATCTAGTAACGGAGTAGAATCACTTGAGCGAGGTTCAATGGTTATGCTCTCTATACCTGCTGTGAATATTCCAGTTAGGTTTAAAGACCACCCCGTGCAGGATATGTATAGAAACAGAAGTTGTATTGGAACATGAGCCAGATTTGTTACTGATTAGTGCGCTCTTCTTTGGATGCATTTGCAGTTAGTGCAAGCAAACAGAACACATTTTAGTTCTACAGTTTAGATTAAGTACTGTTCCGTTTTAACTCTTCCATCTGAAAAAATGAACTTCTGTTGAATGGTCTTCTATAGTGCTTGGAAGCTGATTTCTTGTAGTAAACCTGCCCACCAGTTTCTCATGCATATTAACTTCCCGCTATTACACATTTTGTCACTGGTTGTGATGTAGACGGTGTGGAGGGGCGCCTATTGAGGGACGGAGCCAGTCTCGTCACTTTTCATTGAGTTACCCCTTTCATGTTTGCAGCGTGGATTGGCTCTTATTTTTCAGAATCGTTGAATCTCTGGTTTGTTTCACTTACTTTAAACCCTTCTGAAAAAATTTGAACTACCTCTAAAGGTCTGATAAGACAACAACTTCTCTGCTCATAATCAAAAATCTTACCTTTCACATTACTTTCCATTAGGATGTAGCGGAAAATGAGGAACACTGTCTGGACGGCCTATTGTTAAGGGCTTCGCCGGACAACATCACTTTCCCTTGAATACCTTGCGCTTGTATGCAAGCTTTGTCTTTAGATCGGCCATTTATCTTGCATCAGGTAGATTTTTCCAGCTGCCATAAATCGACGGCCATTGTACGTTGCCCCTTCTAGACCGCAGTTTGCTATCAATGATAAACCAAAAGGACCATCTAAGTAGCAATCTATAGAGTCCCTTCATCTTTCGTATTCCCCATATTTCAAACTCAGTGGATGTCAACGCAGGTATTTGGGACACATTAAGAGTCGAACAAGACCTGGTTATCACCTTTAAGTCATTTAGATCTTTCTTTTTCTGGATACCGATGCCCTGCCTGTTGTGACCTGATTCAGCTGCTGTTAAACGACGCGCCATTGACATGAGGTCACTATTTAGGAGTGCACCTTAAAGCGCCAATTTCTGCTCACGGATAAATGAAGGACATGGGAGAGTAATGTATTCTTTGACTTTCGTTCCCACCTGTTAAAATAGGGCTTTTGTATGGCAAGTTACCAGAGTGGTTCGGTCCCCCCCCTAGCATGGTCTATGTGTGAAGGAAGTGTTTGCTGCCTTTTTGCCATTTATCCATGACTGTATGTGAGCCTAGTCGCATACCCCAATGTTGGCTACTTTAATGCCAGAAGATAACTGACATCGGGTCAAAAAGACTGCCAACTAGATTGCGCGTCATTGCTTTTCCCGTTCTCCAGCATTTTAGCACAATCGAGTGACATTTACTGTTTGCCTGTTGACATAACACCTGCTTCATAAGCCAGAGGCTTCTCAGGGTTGGGTATAAAGTTGATGGAAGCTCACCTTGCCCGCTACATCTTTATGATTATGGCCGTGGAAGGGATCAAACCCTAACCTTCTGATGTTGCACTATCACAGCACCGTCCTATGAGTATTCACTCCAGCCACAAATGTGATACTTTCGCCTTTACCAAAGGCTTAAAAATGTGAATAGTTGCATGAAGTCTAGATTTTTCAGACATTGAACTGTTTGGATACTGTTTGCATTGCCTTAGCATATTCGAAGGTGTTGGTTTATGATGCCGCAATGAACAACAATTGAGTGGTAATTTTAGTTCACCGCAAAGTAAGCCAACTAGGACTCAGTGGGTCATGAGATAATTTTTTTGTTGGGGGGGGGTGAAATTAGTGGCATGATGGGTGAGGTAACGACGAATCAGCAACATGATGACTGTGCACTATTTTGTTTCAACGTCAGAGGGTAGCTACTTGTACACCCACTTAGGCATTTACCCAAGCTTGTGCGGTAGTTACCAGACACTTCAAGTGACTTAAACACAACAGAATCAAATACGATTTATAAAATATGTAACCATCACCTCATTGTGCAGAGAAAAAGAGAAAAAGAGAAAAAGGACTTGGTTAGAAACAGACTTTGTACAAAGGTCAAATGACAGCCTGGGGCACGGCAGAAATTTCATGACATATAAAAATCCACATCTGTGCGCTTCATACCAGAAAGACAATTCATGGAAATTTACCAAACGATATCTACAAGAAATGTCAAATTATCTCACTAAGTGAGTTAATCCCATAAATTAATTGTGACACATAAGACATGAAGTACCTTCATAACAAGGTTAGTGACAAAAGCACTCATAACTCAGCTTGCCATGGTCAAAACCCCAGAAAATCCAACCTGCATCAACTTAACTGTAAGAGGAGGAACTGAACCTATTTGCAGCACATTATCACCCCTCTGCCATGAAATTGTACTAATTTCTCTACATTTTATGCTCGAACTGAAGCTTTGTTTTCATGTGATGAAAAAACATGATGCATTATGGTATTTTTGTCCCTTCATTACATGAGACCCGTGGGGGGTTTGTTTACTAACATACATATCTCTACTGGAATTTAAAACAAGCCACAAATTGTGGGGCACTGTTGTTGATGCATGGGGTTCAGATGCAAACACAACCCCCCAGTCACCATATCGATCAGGACTTTATTCTTATGAATGCCTTTGTTATAGAAGCTGAAAAATATTATAAAAAGTACTTATTCACAATGAACTTACTCCAAAACAGCTGTGAACGGTAAAAAAATTATCACAGTGAGTGAACTCTTAAGGGGGGATTCCGAAAAGAGAATCTCTTCAACCTTTAGTTCATAACTCAAATTACCCATTAATAGAGGTTTTCTTGTTCAAAATATAGCAATGAGAAAAATTTGGTTAGTCACTGAAAAAGGTATTCTAATCTGTTTGATGCGTTCCAAGCCATATATTTACATGAGTTCAAAATCCAAGATGGCAGTTCATGAAATAGTTAGAATTGGCGTTTTGATGCTCATGCCCACTGTGATATGGTCCCATCTAATGAAGGTTCCACAGAATAGGGTATTGCAAAGAAATGATAAAAGTTCTGTCATTTTATGCCATAATCAACCATTAATGTACAAAAAGTCACTAATATGGTAATTGTGAAGAAACACCTCCCCTCCACTGACAGATGGCCAACTGTCAGCAACAGTCAGTCAACAGTTGGCTGACACTAAACTGACAGGCCACAGAGAGGTAACCAACAGGTTGCGACAGGTGGTGAAATAGCTTTGTTAGACACCATATTTACATTTTACAAAACGGACCAAGGCATATATGTGCATTTTTGCATTCAAAAACTTGATGTAAAACTTATATAAATGCTTGAAATTCCTCAAATGCCACCAAAACTAAAAAAGGCAAGAAAGCATTCCCTGTGCATTCAATGTTGTATATGTATAAATGATATATCTGTTTTTATGTAAAATGATCCATGATAGCGTGGGTTACGTTAAAGAACTAGAAGCAGTTTGTGGGAGAAGACTTTGGTGAAACCTGATAGTGATGGTTAACATGCCATGAGAGGGACAGCTGTTACGGTCAAATTTGATGATTGATTTTTTAATCAAATTTTGTCTCTCTTTTAACAAACAAACAGATCCTTAGGAGCCACCGATAAAATTAAAGTCAAAACGACATGAACTAATTTACTTGAGACCATGCAAAATTCAGAGGGGATTAGGAGAAAGTTAAAAATCCAAAACGGTGACCAGGCTGAGAGCCAAAGTGAGTGTTGGAAGAGAACTGCCCAGAAATTTTGCTGAACTCACATAAAAGGGCCAGAGACTTTTAAGAGTTTCATTTATCTTTTCAATACAATTATCAGGGGTTGTAAATCATAAAACTTTTTATGGCAATAATCAACCTAAAAGTTACCAACATTCTACTGACAGGTTGCCAACACCTGCTGACAGTCATGATGCAGTCTGGGACAATACAAAGCACAGGATTCTAATGCATACTGAGGGCATCTGACATGTACCGTGTATTTACTTTTGACACATGTTAAAACCTGTTATAGATAGGGATTCAGTTGCAAACTTGAGACTGATGATGGATTTTAGGTGATTTTCAAGGAAGATGTTCCTGTCTCCATTTTAGACTATAATAATTTTTGGTAAGCCATTAAGCTGAGAAAATTTGGTTTGTCAAAAGACTGTACAACTGCCAGTATACAAGGTGCTACTTTAAGCATGCATAGACAATTTAAATGCAGGCAGGCCTACATTGTAGCATTCCTCAAGGCAAAAAGCACACTCTTCTTTTCAGTTGAAAGCCATCTTGGTGTTTGGAAATCATTCTGACGAACATCACGTTCAGAAAGCAAGGGTCGGCGTTTTCGGTGTCTAAGCTTCAAATGACACATGGTAAAAAAAACACTTAAAATCCTTTGTCCGGCAGAATAAATTTCACACTTACCTGACCCGTGAAACTTTACCAGCAGAAGAAAGAAAAGAAGTAAATTTCATTATCACGGAAAGACACCATCTCATCAGACTTTTGCTGATGCTTCAATGAGGAAGGTTGTGCCTAAATCCTACGGAAGTTACTTGAAGGGATAGACGAGATTTGAGACTGGGACCGAGTGTCACGATCATTCTCGTGAAATTGTCGGTCGTAGTCGGTAAAAATGCCTAAACAACATGGCGAATGGTGCAATTTATAGAGGAAAACTCGATGTTAGCTATACACTTGGAACATTTGCATGAATTGTAGAAACTCTCCTTTCGGATACACACTCCATTCAGAGTAAGCCATGCGTGAAACTTGCGAATGTGGCGAATGTGTCGAATGAGAGTGAATCATAGCACCGATATCGATTACGCATGCGTACGAAACTTAATGAAAGTCACGCAAATAGAAAAAAAATTGTAACAAACAGTTTTCAACTCCTCTTTCTTGTTTATCAACCGTGGATTCTTTTCCAAGGACTACTGCATATAATCGAGGTAGGGTTCCCCTGATCTAACCTCTGTGGCGATGCTTGAGAGTACCCCTATTCCTGGGGCCGGAAACGGAAGTCAAACGGATCACAAGCGAAATAATAACGCAATCCAGACGCGCAAAACCCAGTCAGTACTTAGCAAGAAGTGCGAGAAAATCAAATTGCATCAATTTTCTAGGAGCAATTTTCCTGATTCCCTCTATCTTGATGAATTGATATCAGCTTCCTCGTGTATCTGCAAACCATGTCATCTAAAAACATCTCTGATACTTTTACCTCTATGCCCGATGTAAAATCAGCCGAGAAGCTGCTACACGAACGCGAGGTGGACCAGTCCCTAAATGCCCTTGTACAACCTCTTTCACAGCCAGAGCTGAACAGTTTTATTACAATGAATGGCTGAAAAGTACACTGACCGGAGCTCCGCTTTTAGGCTCGGCTAGATCTATATATTATAAGCTCAATATAAGAGAGTTTGCACCAATTTTTCCTCCACACTGTTTGACAGCGATAACTCGTTCATTGCGTAACGGCATTTCCGATTTTAAGAGAAAAAAAAATTAGTTACTCCATGATATAATCGATCATGATGAGATAAAGGCACAATAAGCTTTATTTTCGTCCATCTGGTGGGACAAATTGAAGATTTTAACCCAGTTGTGACCCCATAATACTTTCACTTCAATGATATTGGTCCCCAGATCAAATTTTTATAATTGGGTTTTTTTTTTCGCTCTTAAGTTAAAAAAATTATCCAAGTTTAATTTGTCGAAAGAGAAAATCCAAAATATTAAAAAGTGGGCGAGGTAGGGCTAAAAGACTGTTTTACGATGCTTGTACCAGGAGTAATGGCTCTTGCTAGTACCAAATAATAAAGGCGTAATGATTCGGGGGTGTCTGGGCCGGCAGAGTTTTGACCTTCTTCTAGGACTTCGCTCAGGATCTCGATCTGCATATTTCGTTTACATCGCGTATTGCACTGCCCAAAAGAGGTGAATTTGTCACATTTCCCGAAACTTTGAAGAGGCCTGGGCAAAAGAAATGGAAGGGAGAAAAGTTTGTTAAGGCGAAAAAAAAAGTGTTATCTTACTCTTTGCTTTTCCTGACAAAATTTTTGGTCCTCGTTAAACCCATGATGACCTGGCAAACGATTAGACAGTTTATTTTTACTTACCAACACAATTGTTCAATGTGATATAACACATATCTTGTGTTTGACTTTTTGGTATTTTTAAAAAGCTTGACAATAAGTCACTTTTCCTTCAACAACTTAAACATTGGCAGCATTGGCTAGAGACAAATTTCCTCCAAAATGCTCGGTGGATATTTCCTGAAAAGCGAGGAGCTCCTTGCCCCCTTTCCCAACTCTTCCTCGGTCGTCGAAGGATCATTTGTCCCGTATAGTTATTAAGTGCAACTGAGAAAACGAGAATACTGACCAGACGGTACACCGTGTTTGTCATTGACTTCATGAAATTTATTGACTACATCTGTTGTTCTGTAGTAACTGTGAAACATAAATGTCTCTTAAATATAGAAGAAGCCATTTTAATAAATTCAGCTGTATTACTTTCTTTCTTTTCAGGTGAGGCTGCCTGGCTCAGGTCAGTCCTCAGAGATAAATTACGATCTACAAACCTAATCAAGATAAACACACATGGGATTGCTAGCTATTATTTCAGACGTTCCTTGCGAGGCATCATCATGCAGACAGATTCGTTTCAGAAATTTTCAGACCTTACATTAAAAGCCACTTTCATAATTTTTTTTGGAAAAGAACTTAAGACCAATTTGATCGAGTGTCAGCACCAACGTCGAGTTACATTACTTGTAAAAAAGAAAAGGCAAAGAACAATTTTAAGACAAAACTTCCACTAAGTCTTCAAAACAAGATCTTTCAAGTGATTTTTGGAAAACGCTCTTTTTAACCATTAGTAACATTTCATTTCTTCGTTTCGACTTTCTTGCGAACAGTTATAAGAATTAGCTTAACCGCTAAATAAACACTGGCGTCTCCGACCCAGTGACCATTTTAGGCTGACATGTTGATTGCGAGGTGTTCAAACAGTTGACCCTCAAAGCCTGAGTACGTTTACCCAACTATTCTACTAGATCTTCAACTCTTGCGTCCAAATTCTTGTGCCACATTTTCATGCTAATCAGCCTCTGCAGAGGAAAAATAGATTTTAACAGAAGTGGTAAGACTATTTTGCCTCCTTTACGCTAAGAGCAGCCACCGAATGCGCTATCAGCGTGCAGGGCCAATTACACACGGATTTAGTGTATTATCAAAGGGTTAACAATTCCTTAATCGAATCCAAGTTTTACGTTCATCCGATCGCCTTATCAAATAAGATTAAAGGGCTATTGCTGAAATATACTGATACCCTTATCAGTGAAAAATTACATCAAAAACAATCCCGAGAGAGATTTTTGTTAACAATGCTGGTCGTGGAACCTTGGTGATATAACAGAAAAGAGGACATCTGAATGAGATAACGTTGATTTAAAGGAAATTGGTAACTTGCCACGTCCATCACAAGTCTTACCTCGAGCAGGGTTCCCATGTCTTCAAGCTCTTTTCAATTCAGTGAATGTTTGTTTCGTCTCGCATCCGGGTCATTTTGCCAGCATCTCATCATTATCTGGTAGCTAATATCGATCTACACACATA
Source organism: Pocillopora verrucosa (assembly GCF_036669915.1). Classification (NCBI taxonomy): domain Eukaryota; kingdom Metazoa; phylum Cnidaria; class Anthozoa; order Scleractinia; family Pocilloporidae; genus Pocillopora; species Pocillopora verrucosa. The sequence continues at coordinate 12,008,745 of NC_089317.1, forward strand.
TAATGAGCACTTATGACAGCGAGATGCATATAATGTTTCTTTCAATGAGCATAAAAAAGGAAAGAGAGGGACAAGTGCCAAATCCATGTGCTGTGTTTTAGGCATTCGGAATCCCTGCTGAAGCAAGTTTGCAATTTTCCTGTCATCAAAACGTGGATTCGTTGAACCACCTGAAAAAGAACTAATGTGCATCTTAGTGCAACAGGATATAAACCTCAACTCAGTACCTTCTTCTTCATCTGCAGCAGAATGCAAATTCTTTTCTCCACCCGAATGGATTCCTTTCATCAATCTAAAACATGAGTTTGAAGAATAGTACAAGAAAACGTACTCCAGCCTAAAGTAAACCACTATCACAGTCTGATCAAATTTCATCAGGTGTTAACTATGGTGAAAATCTCGTCAAAGACAACTCCATAATTCCACCTGACAAAGCAAAAATAGGTTATGGTAGTGGGCCCATAGAATCAATTACCAATATGTTAAAATGTAATATATATGAAATAAAAATCAATATCTTCTTTGGAAAAGCTTCAAAATTACAACTTGGCCATGCAATTGTTATTAACTGTAAAATAATAATAATAATCTACTGTCACCAAAAGAAATGAAAAATTTCACTTACACGCCAGTGTTTGTGGTACAGGTGCCGTACAACAACGCTCCTAAGCTTCCTCTTTACAGAACGATGGCCAGCCCTTCATTAGGAAGCTAAACTGGATGTAAACGTTTTCATTAGGCAGTAAATCAGACATATTTTTGATGGCGGTAAATTTCAAAGTAATGATACGCCATCTTTCATCGCAAAAGATCAGAAGAGGAAGACTTTTTTTTTAAATCTTAGCCACTGGCAATAATCGGATTACCTTTACCTATCTTTCATAGATATTCTCTTGTTGGACGTCTCTAGCCATTCCAAAGTCTGTCCTTTGCATGTTTCTTTTTACGTACCGCGAGGTCTCGGTGGATGATCGAACGGAAAGCTGAGACAAAACACGGCTGACTCATCAAATGAAACATATTCCATAGATACCAGAAGTGACTCTGCAAAGTGCTCCTAAAGTGTGAAGCAAATAATCCAATCACTTACGAGAGACTTTAAGTCCCAAAAAAAACGAGCCAAAATAAAAGAATTCTGTGATAAAATCAGCCTCATACGCTTTATGTCGCAAAGTTCAATGAGACCCATACAACCTAATTGAGCATACCGATTCCACAACATATCCCAGAAGTCTGATGACGTGAGGGTATGGTTTCAGCTGCTTCATTGTCTCAAGTTCTTTCATCAAACCTCCGATTTGTCCGATTCTGCAGCATTGACTGGGAAGTTAAAAGCAAAGAGCAACGTTAGCAATGGGCAAAATGGCAACGTAACGATGAAAAATCAAGTGGCTGAGAAAAACTTCAAATAATACTCCGTTCTATTGCTTAGGGGTAGGGTTGGGTTTAGGTTTAAGGTTAGGGATGGTTTTCAGTTAGACCTACAGTGAACCCTTTAATTTAATCGGAATGAACAAAACAGAACAAAACGGTTGACGTTATTTCATCCTAACGTCCGAAAATCATAAAATAGATCTTACTTTTTTGGATCTTTATAGCTACTGCAATCGTCCCAGGCTCCCTCGAAGTCCCACTACAGTTCCCTTGATAACTTGGCGGAAAGCAACACTACTAATAACGCTTTCTTATGGTCACGTGATCACTAAAAGCTTTCCAGGAGCATGTGAATGGACGTAGAGGCACCTACCTATCAGCACCTGGGACTGCATTTTGCGCTTTAATATGATCTCTGTTGGCGTCCCTGAGATCCTTGTACTCTGCAAGAACCTGGGTGAGTCTGCTTGAACCAGGCTGGCTTGGTTCGACATCTCTTAATACCACTTTATTCAATTAACTTGAGATGCCTGTTTAAGTATAAATACATAATAAAAAAAAAGTAAGATTTTGTACTTAATTTCATCGCCATAAACGCGTGCTGACGTATGAACTGGGGTAAGTACTGTAAATTGACGAAGAACGTTTATGTTGTTGTTCCAACATACCATAGGTCGGGGTAGACTCTTACCTTCTCTTTCGTTTAGCACCCGATTATAAAAATAACCTGACCAAAAAGCGTCATTTCCAACGATTTTTTTATCTTCTGCACGTATTCCAAGGCAGAAAAAGAGACAAATGTTTTCATCAATACTCTAAGCAGATTATCATGCTTTTTTCATTTGAGTCGTTACTTTTTGACGAAAACCATTCGGCGGTAAGTAATGAGAAGTGTAACTTGAAAGCAAATTTTTCTGGTAGCAGCAGGGGTTGTATTTACTGATGTTTTTGATTGCGCAGAAGGGTTATGATGTTACTTACTTTCATATGAACTGGCAGGCGTATAGATGGGGCTCCGGCAGTTATTCCTCCAATATCAGGTCATCTTCACTGAGACTGAATTCTCCATGCGTCCCATCTTTTGTCAGTTATTATCGGTTTTTGCATAATATCGTCATTTTTTGGTATTTCGCAGATCAACCAGTATGTACTCCCACTTTCAGCTTTGACAAACAGTTGATCTTCTCACCACTAGCAAATATCACGATATTTTGCACAACCTTGTTCAGTTATCTGTTAGTCATTTATCTCATCCGCATTTCAGAGATGAGATAGAATGTAATTTCACGTAACTTTTGACCAAAGTCAAAAATAAATACGTGGCAATTTAAAATACTGCTTTGCTATGCAGTTGTTATAGACGTTAACAAGAATCAGCAAAGTTCTTCCATATCTGGCTTTACCTTTGACCCACGTCAAAAGTAATGTCACACACTTTCCACATTTAAATCGCCCATGACTAGCATAGAATACAGAGTCAAAAGCGTAAAATATTTGATATCGTTCAAGATGCTCATCAAAAAATGATATCAAATCTGAACAACATATTTGACCTTACCTTTGACAAGGATCAAATATGCAGGAGATCTAAATTTTCCGCAAACTCGAAAAAGAAACTATCCGGTGAACGAGGTTGATGGCTCTGACCGCGTACATGTAATATTAATAATTGGGGATCGAGCATATTGGGCTAGAAATAAAAGCTTGGGAAAGTGGACACCTTTTGAATAATCAAAGCACGATTTCGCATGTAGTTACCCTCAAATGTAGTGATATTTTGATAGAGGTTGTAAGGTGCTCTCAACAAGCGTTCCACGTACCTTTTTCTTTGTCTATCCCGGATACTGAAAAAAGGAAAGCAAAATAGTAATAAAATAAAATAAAGATTGAGAAACATAATGAAAACAAAAATTGTGGGGAACAAGGTTACCAGGCTGGACAATAACAACGTTGACCAGCACTGACCTTCAACTTTGGCCAGCTTGATTAGAGACGTTTTCCCTCTCACTAAATCGATTTTGTTTCGTTTGGTTAAAATTAATTATCTCATTTCGTATACATGCTGTACAATGGAAGGGAGCTTTATTAGATAGAAAACGGGGATTCTGGCGCATTTTTGAAAACAACCTTGATTTTAAAGGCAACTCATGAATTTAACCTTGATTTCAAGTCACAGAATTATTCATAAATACTCACACCCTCTTCACAACTCACGAGTGAGATCTGAAGAGGGTGTGAATATTATAATCTCAAATGACCCTCTCGAACGATTCTCCTGAACGATTCTCTTGAATGATCCTCTTGTCACGTAATCGGGTGTTGATGGTTTGGGAGACGATTTTTCAAATATCATCGTTGTATCTTCTCGCAAAAAAATTATGCTGTGCCTAGATTTATTCTTCTGTCAAAACAGTGTCATTGAGAGCAGTCCTTCACGAAAACGATCTCGAACTATTTTTGTGTAATATCCCCATACGAATTCCGCATCTGTTGAAAGAGTTGCTGAAAAGTTGATAAGTTTTTCACCATTGAACAAGAAAGAAGAAGCACTGACGCTTGAATCTTTTTCAATTTCTTTCAACCAAATACAAATGATAATTCTCCATCTCTCAGGAACTGTTGGGTATTTTTTATATCTTCTCTTTTTTGTCTCTCTGTTTTTGCTCCACCAATCGTTAACTGATCTTTTTCTCTAGGCAGAGAAATTGACGAGATTCCATTTCCAATCAGAGTATCTCACTTGACTGAGACCTAAGACCTAAGACCGCTTCATGATCTTGAGAGAGAAGAAGTTTGTGTCACGCTTTATGGCTTCACCGAAGAAAAAACCAACCGTGAAAAGATTGACAACCTCTCTGTTCGCAGCGTGAGGCAGCGCGATCATACATCATTAATGAATGAGTTGCCAGTAATAGGATCCTTGTGTTTGCGCAAAGATTTCTGAGATCGCCATGGGACAAACATTGCAACTCGCAAACATTGCAACTCATACATGGTGTAAAATCACCATGTTTTCGATAATTACATTTGTATGAATATTCTAGAATACTTTGCTAAAGTGTAAAAGAACAGTCGTGTAGTAGTAGTAAGTTTCTGATGTCAAGAGTGACTGACTGTTTGGAAGGCTTCACCGAAAGAAAGTTACTTAGGATCTAGACCGTAGTGGGATTAAGTATGTTCATCGAGGATAATTAGTGTATTGTTTATTGGAGTTGCTCCTGAACAAGAAAACTACACGTCGTTCAACAAAGAGGTGAAGTTTATAGAGGAATAGAGTTCTCCCTGTCGGTAAGATTATACCGTAACAAGGCACTTTGAGAAGAGCTCTACTATTCGTCTGGGGAGAAATGGAGAATAGTGCGTGTAAAACATTTTCAAGGGATAAAGAAGGAGTCATGATAATTTGAAAGTGCCTTATTTTCTTTAATGCTTTAGTAACAGTGGATCTTCTCAGGTAGAGTCGCAACAAATGATAGGGATGTCCGTGCTGTTGAGGTAGCCAGATGTGTTTTGTTCTCTTCTCACAGAATTATTGGTGTGGAAAATGGTGGCGGAGGGACGTATATAGAAAGAGGATGTTTAGTTGCCCCTAAAATTAAATAAGCACAAAACCGCTGTTACTGTGAAAGAATCAAAGCGTTCGTGGTGCAGGAAATTCATGCATTGTTGTCCATTTAGTCCTCTCTTCTGTCTCTTAAAGTTGTCAGCTCATCTTCTGTTGTCATACTGTTAGTCTGAATGGCTCCCGCAGAATCAGTAGAAGTTCAAGTGATGGGGAACTTCTTAAAAATGGCTCATTACTTAACATTTTTGCAACATGCGAGAAGCATGTTAAAACCATTCCTGATATAATGCTTTTAAACTTCATCGATTTTGCTTCAAATTACAAAGTGGCGAAAAAAAGGCTTACATGTCAACTAGACAATATTGTTTCCTAGAGCTTTTCCAGTAATACTTGACTGCCATGCTGCTGGACGATCCATTATGGTCTTGCATCAAACGAGGTGAGTCGTTTGTGCTTGGTGGCCATTGTGCCAAGTGGTCCATTGTGGTCTCGAATCAAACGAACTGAGTCGTAGCACTCGGTGGTCACCATGGTAGTAGTAGTGGTAACTTTATTAAACTCCTCAAAAACGCTTTTCAGATTAATTTACAATGTCAAATATCTAAAACTTAGTTTTCCAAAAATACCCTTAAAAAATGCTGTTTTTTTTTTTGCTTACATACATCTAAATTAGTGATAGACTGAAACTCATCTGAGAGACTATTCCATAGCTTTTGGCCTCTGAAAGTAAATACACGCTAACCTGCAGCCGTCCTACCGAGTGGTATATGTAGGCGGTCCCTATTCCTAGTATTGCAGTTGTGCACTTCCGATCTGTTTTGAACTTCTCTGACAAAGATATGGAAGTGCAAGTCCGTTAAGCATTTAAATACCATGGTAGCATCCCATACCGCAAGTTGTTTCATAATTGGCAGCCACTGTAACTGCTTAAGAATAGGTGTAACATGATCAAATTCTTTCGTGCCGAAACTATCCGGACTGCAAAGTTTTGCACTGTTTGTAATAGCTCCATGTTTTTCTGGTGGTATTAGCCCATCGGGAGGATAGCCGGTAGAGCATCTTTCGCTACCGGCATTTGTAATTTAGCTTTCCCTGGTGCTTATTTGAAGGAAATGACTGTACAATCCTGTTGATCTCGAAAGATCGGTAGCAGCTCGAAATGAAACTCATCTTCTTAGGCGTTAAAACTGACAGGGAGTTCCTCATGTGAAGTAGGTAGACCATGACCTGATGCGAGTCTTGTTGGCTTCCTTCTGCAGCACTTAATCCCACCTCCGTAAAAGAATTAATTCGTAGCACCTTCCACCGGTCCAACCGTGATCTCCTAATTTATAAATGGACATTCCGATGTTTGATTTTAATTTTCTTAATAGATGCACGATTAGCGAGAACCCGGAAGAAGGTTCTATTAAAATGGAGCAGTTTCTCATTTACAGCGTCAGACAAAATGTTTTCATACCAAGGGATCTTGTTAAGGTCGCTCAAAAGCTCTGAGGATCGTAGTGCTTATAGCTCCTAGCGACACCGTAAGCAGCCGTGGCTTGGGCATCCTTAGATTTAACACAGCAAAGACCAAATATTGATCACTGATGTGAGTCTCCACTACACCGCTATCCACAGTTATTGCCGGGTTTGAAGTAAAAATGACATCAATCAGAGTTTTAGATGTTTCTGTCACTCTTGTGGGCTGGGTAATAAGCTGCTCATATTCAGACTTGTACACAGGTTGTTTAATGTTTGATTTAGTAGAACTACGAACAAATCAGAGTTGAGAGATCTCCGACCACTAGAATAGGTGGACCATAAACAAGCGCTTACGTATAACGGTCCCTGAAGCCTTCAAAGAAGGCAATATCACAATCAGGAGGCTTGTAAGTGCCGCACAGCAAGAATGACTTGAGCGTTTTGAGCTGAAATTGCATCCATAATTGGTGAAAACCAGTGTCTAATATTCGTGATAGGTCTTTAAGTACTTTAGACTTCAGGGTCTTGCGCATGTACACGCACACCCCAGCACCGACTCATTCTTTATCTTTCTCGACCTGTCCAGGTCTTGACAAACTTTATCCATCAATTTCGACCTCAGCGTTCTTTACACTTGAATTTAGCCAAGATTCTGAAATGCTAAGATTGCATACTTCTTTTAATCCATTAAATTACTCACTTCAATCAAATGCTCTCATTGTCTTCAAAACATCGTACATTCAAGTGTGCCACGGTTACTTTTGATTTCTGATAATTATTTCCATGGATTGTTGAAGGCAAGGTCCCATGAGAGGTTGTCTTGTGGATGTCAACTGGAATATATAATAAGTTACTTTGGTTTGCACCACGTCGTTTCTCTTGGAAGTTTTGCTGACTCTCTAACATTGATAGGTCTATCGTTTAGCCGTCTTAGATGGTTTCTCCCACGTTGTCCTCTCACTCGGAGCGAGCAAGTTGATACTCTTAAGAGTTAGCCATACTCGCCTTGACAAGGGATGGTGCATTAGTCCGTGACCAAGGTTTTTGCTTGTCGATTTCCAGAAATTCCGCAATGAAAAAAGGAAATTTCTCGTGCCAAGTGATCCTTTCATTGTATCAAATCAAACAAGTCAAACGAGCACGAAACAAAACTGAGTTGTAGTACTCGGTAGCCACTTGCATTTGATCACACGTTGTAGTGATATATTAGAACAACCGAGTGTAATATCTCAGGTGTAATTGAAATCTTCAACTCCAATGGAATACACCGTTTTTATGGCTACAGAGACAGTGGAACATCCCTTTAAGACCTTGATAATAATAATAGCTCAGACTACCGTCGAACCGCGTGTAGTCTTCAGATATCTGCTTTACAGACTACCATCCATAGACCATTATGAAAACCACGACATAGTCTTTAGATATCCGCTCCACGATTCGCAGAGTAATACGAAAACCACGGTGCGCGATTGTCTTTGCGCATATGACGTATGAACTCAATCAAAATGTCGCAGAACTGCAGACGATCGACGAAAAACTCTCAAAAAAAGTCACTCTTCAAAGCAAAGGACTCAAAAGATTATGAACTGCGTCCTCCTTCATCGAACGCAAAAAATTTCAGGGATGCTTTTTCGTTTTCAACAAGTATTGTCAAAAGACAAATAAAAGAAACAGCCGATTCGTATGTCTGTTAGAAAATACAGGATCACAGATAAAAAGAAGAACCAACCGTGAAGGATACTCGAAAACTTATTCTGAGATCTACTCAAATAGGAACTCATTCTTAAGCTCAAGACAAAACTGAAATTGAGTCACAAGGAATTGAATAATGTTAAGAAAGTCGTGAACTGATCAGCAAGTACATGAATGGGAACCGAATCCAAGGATATTGTCTTGAAATACATGGACTAGCCGATGATGTCAACGCCTGACAGAGAAATTGCAATCAAAGTGTAACCTATAATATTTGCATAGATGTCAACCTGGAAGGCTATCACAATACGTCTCGTGTTTCTCCCAACACTTCTTTCTAACTCTAGCCGCTTCCTGCGTGCTTTACAACAGAACAGAGCACAGTCAAGGCTTCTCTATTTATTAAACATCTAATCAAGTGTTTCTATCAAAACATAGGAAAATAATGGCGTCACCCCAGCCGGGTAATTTATGATTCTTTCACTAGTAGTCATGTTCAGGAGAGGAGGTGATACAAGTTTCACCTAAATCTTAAGTTTGTACTTACTTCTCTTATGAATGGTGATGTTAGCCATTAGGACATTCTTTTCCAGACTCCTTGCAATGCACCTGTAGCGTCCAAAGTCATTCTCAGTCTTGACTGTGACATGCAAAATAGTGCTTCCTGTTTCAACCCGAGTTCTATTTGGCAGTTCCCAGCTAACTTGAGGAGGTGGAAACCCCTGGACAGGACAGCACATTAGGACAGACTCGCCTTTGGTTGCATCAAAACTTGTGGGACACAAATCAGGATCCTCATACGAAGCTGGATCTTGAAAAAGAATTAAGATTAAGAAACCTCTTTCAAAAACATTTTTTTTCGCAAATCATCCCTCACATTTTGCCCCATGGTACCCTTTGATGTACTTTAATTTGCTTTCAAATACACTAAAAACTTTCAGCACTTCTTAAAATAAAATGGCAATCCTTGTTCAGATGCACATCCAGCTAAAAAGATGGACACGGGTGCACCTACGGGTAGGAGTGCATCTACGGACACAAGAGCAACTATGGACACAGGTGCACCAATGGACACGGGTGCACCTATGGACAACAGTGTACATGAGGACAAAGGTGCACCTGTGGACAAGGGTGTGTCTGTGGACACGAATGCACCTAGGAACATGAATGCACCTTAGGACACAAATGCACCTAAGGACACAAATGTGACTATGGACATGAGTGCACCTATGGAAAGGGGTAGAGCTATGGACTTGGGTATTACTGTGGTATAGATGTAAAGTATTGTAGTAAAAAAAGCAATGCGGTGTAAAATGCAGAGGGGTTTATGGACAGCTCTTATCGATGCCCAAATTGTGGCAAAAAAGGGACTTGGTTAGTACAGAGTTTGCACAAAGGTTAACTGACGGCAAGGGACTGGACAGAAATTAATAGAATGGGAAGATTTATAAAAATAATAGTCATCAATGATAATTGTTAAAATGCAAAACTTTTCAACTTAGCATGCTCTGCGTACCTAGCGCAATTAATATACCTTTTACATTTACACTGATAATAATGTCGAAATGCAGTCATTAACTCAACCAAACCAAAAATTCTTTATTTGACTAAAAAGAGGGTTTAAAGATGTAAAGTTACCAACTAACACTCTTGTGATCAAGAGGGCAAAACTGCAATTTCCCAGTACTGGCTTCTGGATTAAGGTTGTATTTATAAGGCTATTTTAGCTTACATAGGGGTTTCTACATGTCAAGAAGAAACTTACATACAACTCCAAGGAAGGCTCTTGCAGTATTAGATACGAAGTTTGAAGCTTTGCAGATATAATAGCCTGAGTCTGTGGTTGAAGTATTCTGCACGATTAACTGGGATGAATCATTATGGGAGTTTATTTGGACATTGACTCCGCTAGCAGAAATCTCACTTTCACCCAAACCAGTCTGCTTCATCCACACAATGTTTGGCAAAGGAAAACCCTTAACATTACAGGTAAAACTTGCTGTAACACCCTTTAAAGTGGACAGTGCAGGAGGGACGATCTCAACAACAGGAGGACCTAAAAGTAAAACAAAAGGGTTACAATAAAGGAACTCATCAAGCTTGCTTTTTATCCACATGTCATAACAGCGAAAGGGAGCGTCAGGGTTTGAAACATAAAGTAATTGTGATAATGTGTTACATGTGTGCAAACTAAACGACATTTCATTGCGTCAAAAGATTTATAAGTAAAATTTTTAAGATTTTGCTCCTGAAACAACACAACTCACCCTCCCACATGAGCAAACCTAGAATACCATGCCAGTCAGTGGTTCCTCATGGGAGGTGACCAGTAATTTAGCTAAATTCCTCATTTTCCAAAAAGGTGACAGTTTCCAGTGAAAAGTTTAGTAACATGTTGAAATGCTTAGGTTACTTACAAAAACATATTTTCAAACTGGATTCTTTAGCCCACCAAAGTGTGAATAGCCATTGTAGTGTCCCCCTTAATGAAAAGAAGGGGCTTTTGCAGCAAAACATCCTTGTATTGAATTATAATTCCAGAAACATCTGATTCAAGTTGCACAAGGTAATCTTTGCTATCTATCTGCATCTAGGACTAAACTGTGAGTGGGGAAAGATAAAAGGAGAGGAGTACTAAGATGAAAGTGAAAAAGAAGCCTGGCACTAAGCAAAGAGATTAAAGAAATTTGATGAGGACAGGCAATTGAAAAATTCTAACTGAAACAGATAAGGGCTCATGGTTTAATCAATCAACTGACCAACAACCCTTAGCAAGTTCTGTCACAGTGTGCTGAAGCCCCTTTTAAGTAAAAGAGAATCAAATTATTGGTCAGTGAAATTCAACTACAGGTCTGCCGAGGGCAAAATATGTTTTGCTGCAAGTCTCCTGAGATTACATAGGACACCTTCTTGTTTCTATTGGCATAGCCATTACCAGTTTTTAGAAAGTTGACATAAATTGGCATCAGTGGTCACCAAAAGGAGTGATATGTTGGTCCATAGACTTTCTAGATATAAACCTAACAGCTGTCTGAGTTTGATTGGGCTTAGATCACAAAGATTATGAATAACAAAGTAATGCAGCTGTAAAAATTAATATTCCAAAATTGAAGATACCCGAGTTCTAAATTGCACCATCATAAGCTGCATGTGAAAAAAGCATGTTGCCAAACACCACAGGAATTAAAAATACTGATAGTTTCACAATATGACTTATAATTCCACATGTGTCAGCAAAGTACCAGGAAGGCACGGAGAATGGAGATTTAACAAATGATATCAACAAGAAAGCTCAAATTACTTACTATGTTGAGCTAATCCCATAAAGTAGTTGTGAAGCATAAGACAAACACTATCTTCAAACTTGCTAACTCAACTGTTAGTTACAAAAGTACTCATAACTCACCTTGCCATAGTCTGGCATGTGCACCCCATAAAATCCACCCTGCATCAACTTAATAAGAAGAGGAGAAACTGAACCTATTCTAGCACCATTGATCAACTCTCTGCCTTGAAATTGTACTACATTTCTCTGCATTTCTTGCACAAAGTGAAAACCATGTTTTCATGTGATGAAGAACCTGATGCATTATGGTATGTTTCTCCCTTCATCATATGAGATCCCAACAGATTTCTTCTTAATATACATATCACTACTGGAAATTAAAACAATCTACAAATTGTGAGACATTGTTGTTTGATGCATGTTTGTTGAGATGCAACACAACCAGTAACCAAATTGATCAGGACTTTAATATTCATTTGAATTGTATGCCCTGAGCCCTAAGCATAGTTCTTATAAGTGCCTCTGTTATAAGCTGAAAAAATCATTTTAAAAAGTGCTTATTCACAATTAACTTACTCCAAAACAGCCATGAAAGGTAAAATTATTGCAGCATTAGTGAACTCTTATGATTCCAGAAGAGAATCTCTTCAACCCAATTAGTGTCCATAACTTAAAATTACCCATCAATATAGGTTTGTTTGTTCAAAATATAGCAACAGGGAACTCAGTCGATCACTAAACTGGAGTATTCTCATTTGTTCCATGTGCCAAGAAGGCAGATGATTGAAATTGTTAAAATTTGTGTTTTGATGCTTAGACATGCCCTAGTGTGACAATTGGTCCCTTCAATACAGGCTCCACAGAATAGAGTAAAAGAAATGATAAAAGTGTCACTTTATGCCATAATTGACCACTAAACACTTTAACTCCCAGCAGTGATCAACGAGTAACTTCTCCCTTATCCCTGGGAACAGGTAATGAGAATACTCAAACTTATCCGGTCAAAGTTGTTATCTTGATCTGAAGTCAAATTCTTATAACTTATTTACAAGGAAATGTCTAGCAGCCAGAGAGGAGAATTAGCATCAGATCTTGGGGGTTAAAGGGTTAATGTACAAAAAGTCACTCAATAACACTACCAAAATATTGATTTCATGAGATTATGGATTAAATTTTGCATGAAAGATTATTTTTAGTTTAATTTGAGTGGTTCTGCTGTAAGTGACCATTCAACACAGGTGGAAGACAATACAGACAGGCTGTCAGGACTCAGGCAAGGGTGACAGTGACTGCTTAAAAGAGGTAACTTCATAATAGAGATGAAAATTGCTGTAATCATGAGGAACAAATTTTGAGACTTTGACAACCACCCATTCAATACGGTGCCACTTAATGCAGGTTCAACTGTTATTGGAATATTGGAAAATTCCACGAGGTTTTAAAGACCAACCCCCAGGATTGAAATTAAACAGAAGTTTTACTTGCATGGCCAGATTTGTTACCTGATTAATTCGCTCTAAGAAACATTGTGCAGTTTGCAATTAGGTCAAGCTAAAACAGAACAATTTTAGCCAGACAATACATTCCACAACCTTTCCATTGACAATATATACTTTATGATGGTTATGCTTCTATAGTGCTTTAATGATTTTGTTAGCAAGGACACCCGTTAGGATATGGTAATACCATAAAGAGGTGGTTGCTGAGAGAGGTGTGGCAGTGGATACTCTTATTGGGAATCAGTTAACAGAAGCACATAAGTTTCAGTTTCTTTGGTTTGTTCATTTTTTAAATAGCCATCAAAAAATTGAAACCCCATAAAGGTCTTGATCAAGAAAACCTTCTCTGCTCTAAAGACTGTGTTTTCATGCATTTAACTTTTCCTATTATCAACACCGTAAAGGAGGAAACTGTCGTGACGGCTCTATTAAGGGCAAAGCCACAACATCACTTTTCATTGAATACTTTTTTGTTTGCATTGTGCATTGAAGTTATTTACTATCAGAATTGTTGAAATTCAATAGCATTACTTGCCCATTCTGAAAATTTATACTACCCTTTATGATGAAACAACAACTCATCACATAATCAAAAATCTTACCTTTCACAATTAATTGCACCATATCAAACACATCTAGAGCCAAAGGGTTATTTGGGACAAATCTGAAGAGGAAAACCTGGTTATCAACTGCTTTAATAGGCTTTAGAGTGAACATGACTCGCCCAGGTGAATGTTGATTCCAGCTGCCAAAACGACGGCCATTGTACTGAGATACATTAGGCATGAGACGCCCATTTCTATCAAGGATAAATAGAAGGACATCTAGCGCAATTATTCCCTTCTCTTTCGTTCCCCATTCAACTCTGTGTAAGTTACCAGAATAGTTCCACGAGAAGTCAAAAGAGGAACCAAGTTTTGCAGTCCTATTGCTTCCACTGTAAGATGATTCTAGTTGTACCTGTTCTGCTGTTAATAAAGAAACAAGACATCAGGTCAAAAACTGCCAACCTTAAAGAAGACTAATTTCTGCTCAGAAGATTTGTATGGAAGTACATGTACTTTTGACATGTTAAAACCTGTTATAAATAGGGATTTCATGGCAAACTTGAGACTGCTGATGCATTTATGATTTGCAAGGAAGATGTTGCTGCCTTTTTGGTTTATCACATGACCGTATGCAGACATCGGCATACAATGTGCTACTTTTAGCATTTGAAGATAACTTGAATGGGGGCATGCCTAGATTGCAGCATTGCTTTCGTTATACAGAAATTTTACCACAATGAGTGTGCAACACCTGCACAAAGCCGAGAGGACTCTGGGTTTGAGATAAATTTGGTTTTGCAACTAGAAAATTATATGCATCTGTGGTAGTAAACAAACCAGCAACCTGATGATGTGCACTTACTCAACTGTCCTAGAGTAGTTCACTGACACCAAAGTTAGGCATTACACAAGGCTTCATGTGGACTAGTTGGACAGGAAGTCATATTAATTAATACTGATTGAACTGTTTGACTGTTGCAATTGCCTTAGCAGTAATTTCGAAGGGTGTTGGTTTATGATGATCAAATGAAAACTAATTGAATGGTGATTTTAGTTCAAGAAAGTAACCAACTAGTGTGTAGTTGAATCTAGAAAATAATTTCCTTTTTTTGGGGGGGGGGGAAGGGGGAGGAGGGGGAGGTTAAATAAAGAATATCATTTTATTTTGTGTATTTATGTTTCAAATCCATGGGTAATATTTATCTTTCAAATCCATGGGTAATATTCATCTACTTGTTTTACTTGTGCTATATTACCAGACACATTCAAGTGACTTAACACAATAGAATCAAATACGATTTATAAATATTAACCATCATCATTGTGCAGAGAAAAAGAGAAAAAGGACTTGGTTAGAACAAACTTTGTACAAAGGTCAAATGACAGCCTGGGGCATGGCAGAAATTTCATGACATATAAATCCACATCTGCGCGCTTCATACCAGAAAGCACAATTCATGGAAATTTACCAAACGATATCTACAAGAAATGTCAAATTACTCACTAAGTTGAGTTAATCCCATAAATTAATTGTGACACATAAGACATGAAGTACCTTCATAACAAAGGTTAGTGACAAAAGTACTCATAACTTAACTTGCCATGGTCAAAACCCCAGAGAATCCAACCTGCATCAACTTAACTGTAAGAGGAGGAACTGAACCTATTTGCAGCATCATTAATCACCCCTCTGCCATGAAATTGTACTAATTTCTCTACATTTCATGCTCCAACTGAAGGCTTTGTTTTCATGTGATGAAAAAACATGATGCCGGCATTATGGTATTTTTGTCCCTTCATTACATGAGACCCCTGGGGGGTTTGTTCTAACATACATATCTCTACTGGAAATTAAAACAAGCCACAAATTGTGGGGCACTGTTGTTTGATGCATGGTTGTTCAGATGCAACACAACCAGTAACCATATCGATTAAAACTTTATTCTTATGAATGCCTTTGTTAGAAGCTGAAAAATATTATAAAAAGTACTTATTCACAATGAACTTACTCCAAAACAGCTGTGAAGGGTAAAAATTATCACAGCGAGTGAACTCTTAAGGTTCTGAAAGAGAATCTCTTCAACCTTTAGTGTTCATAACTCAAATTACCCATTAATAGAGGTTTTCTTGTTCAAAATATAGCAAGAGAAAATTTGGTTAGTCACTGAAAAAGGTATTCTAATCTGTTTTGATGCATTCCAAGCCATATATTTACATGAAGTTCAAAATCCAAGATGGCAGTTCATTGAAATAGTTAGAATTGGCGTTTTGATGCTCATGCCCAACTGTGATATGGTCCCTCTAATGAAGGTTCCACAGAATAGGGTATTGCAAAGAAATGATAAAAGTGTCATTTTATGCCATAATCAACCACTTAATGTGCAAAAAGTCACTAATAATATGGTAATTGTAAAGAACACCTCCCCTCCACTGACAGATGGCCAACTGTCGGCCAACAGTCAGTCAACAGTTGGCTGACACTAAACAGACAGGCCACAGAGAGGTAACCAACAGGTTAGCGACAGGTGGTGAAATAGCTTTATTAGACACCATATTTACATTTTACAAAACGGACCAAGGCATATATGTGCATTTTTGCATTCAAAATTTGATGTAAAACTTATTATAAATGCTTGAAATTCCTCAAAATGCCACCAAAACTAAAAAGGCAGGAAAGCATTCCCTGTGCATTCAATGTTGTATATGTATAAATGATATATTTTTTTTTATGTAAAATGATCCATGATAGCGTGGGTTACGTTAAAGAACTAGAAGCAGTTTGTGGGAGAAGACTTTGGTGAAACCTGATAGTGATGGTTAACATGCCATGAGAGGGACAGCTGTTACCGGTCAAATTTGATGATTGATTTTTTTAATCAAATTTGTCTCTCTTTTAACAAACAAACAGCTCCTTTAGGAGCCACCGATAAAATTAAAGTCAAAACGACATGAACTAATTTACTTGAGACCATGCAAAATTCAGAGGGGGATTAGGAGAAAGTTAAAAATCCAAAACGGCAACCAGGCTGAGAGCCAAAGTGAGTGTTGGAAGAGAACTGCCCAGAAATTTTGCTGAACTCACATAAAAGGGCCAGAGACTTTTAAGAGTTTCATTTTATCTTTTCAATACAATTATCAGGGGTTGTAAATGATAAACTTTTTATGGCAATAATCAACCTAAAGTTACCAACATTCTACTGACAGGTTGCCAACACCTTGCTGACAGTCATGATGCAGTCTGGGACAATACAAAGCACAGGATTCTAATGCATACTGAGGGCATCTGACATGTACCGTGTATTTACTTTTGACACATGTTAAAACCTGTTATAGATAGGGATTCAGTTGCAAACTTGAGACTGCTGATGGATTTATGATTTTCAAGGAAGATGTTCCTGTCTCCATTTTAGACTATAATAATTTTTGGTAAGCCATTAAGCTGAGAAAATTTGGTTTGTCACATGACTGTACAACTGCCAGTATACAAGGTGCTACTTTAAGCATGCATAGACAATTTAAATGCAGGCAGGCCTACATTGTAGCATTCCTCAAGGCAAAAAGCACACTCTTATTTAACTCTTCAATAAGTATCTCACCAAAAAGCCTGCTGCGAATAGTGAATAAGACCAAGAGAACACAAAATACAAATTGCCAACTCCCAAGTCTGGGTTGAAAGAGGGGTGAACTTTGAGCTATCAAATGCGTCCATGCCAAAAGGCACTTTGTTTTACAAGTGAGAACCACAGGAGTGTTTATGCTTTGCTAATACTGCATCCATGCCAAGTTAAAACTGGAATACCACAATTTCTGGGATTCAAACTCCATTCTCCCAGAGGTCATTATTTGGCAAGCATACTGCTGACAAGGAGCCAAAATGACCCCCAGTCCCAAGAAAAGTGGGAGGAGAAGTTTCCTTGGTTACACTACTCTTCTACCAAGAAAGGTAGGGAATTCTTATTGATCAAACAAAAGTTATTTGCCCACCAATACCACTGTGGGATACCACAATCATATGTGCATAAAGCTAAAAACTGGTCAGGTAGACAACTCATACATGTAGGTATAAGCAAATAATGCTCAATTATCCATCCAAGTGCACTATATTTAGTTTCTTTACAATGATTGCTGCCTGGAAAAAAAAGTCACGCTCAGCTAAGCTAACAGCAATTATCCTTGCTGAGGTCATTATTTGAAACAATAATAAGTGGAAAAATTGTTAACAGCTCTTCCCAATAATGAGTGATAGATGGCAATGAAGAGAGTTTACATGTATGTACAGGTAGTAACTCTTTTCTGGGTTTGCATAACCACCATGTTTGTAGTGGAAAGCCTCCTGACAAAGCAGAAACTTTTCTCATGGCTGAGAACACGACTCAAATTAATTAAGAAAATAGTTCACTTCTCAGTTTCAATGTTGATGTTAAATTCTGAACGTATGGTATTGTTGCCACTTGTAGCATAAAATCCTTTGCTCTTGATTTCTATCGCATCATAGTTAGTCAGACTTCATTTATCTCGTGATTGTAATCCTAACATCATATCTTAACTTTGAAATACAAAAACTGTTGAAAGCTATCTTGGTGTTTGGAAATCATCCTGATGAACATCACGTTCAGAAAGCAAGGGTCGGCGTTTTCGGTGTCTAAGCTTCAAATGACACATGGTAAAAAAACACTTAAAATCCTTTGTCCGGCAGAATAAATTTCACACTTACCTGACCCGTGAAACTTTACCAGCAGAAGAAAGAGCAAGTAAATTTCATTATCACGGAAAGACACCATCTCATCAGACTTTTGCTGATGCTTCAATGAGGAAGGTTGTGCCTAAATCCTACGGAAGTTACTTGAAGGGATAGACGAGATTTGAGACTGGGACCGAGTGTCACGATCATTCTCGTGAAATTGTCGGCCGTAGTCGTTAAAAATGCCTAAACAACATGGCGAATGGTGCAATTTATAGAGGAAAACTCGATGTTAGCTATACACTTGGAACATTTGCATGAATTGTAGAAACTCTCCTTTCGGATACACACTCCATTCAGAGTAAACCATGCGTGAAACTTGCGAATGTGGCGAATGTGTCGAATGAGAGTGAATCATAGCACCGATATCGATTACGCATGCGTACGAAACTTAATGAAAGTCACGCAAATAGAAAAAAAATTGTAACAAACAGTTTTCAACTCCTCTTTCTTGTTTATCAACCGTGGATTCTTTTCCAAGGATTACTGCATATAATCGAGGTAGTGTTCCCCTGATCTAACCTCTGTGGCGATGCTTGAGAGTACCCCTATTCCTGGGGCCGGAAACGGAAGTCAAACGGATCACAAGCGAAATAATAACGCAATCCAGACGCGCAAACCCAGTCAGTACTTAGCAAGAAATGCGAGAAAATCAAATTGCATCAATTTTCTAGAGAGCAATTTTCCTGATTCCCTCTATCTTGATGAATTGATATCAGCTTCCTCGTGTATCTGCTTACCATGTCATCTAAAAACATCTCTGATACTTTTACCTCTATGCCCGATGT
This sequence comes from Pocillopora verrucosa, assembly GCF_036669915.1. Taxonomy (NCBI): domain Eukaryota; kingdom Metazoa; phylum Cnidaria; class Anthozoa; order Scleractinia; family Pocilloporidae; genus Pocillopora; species Pocillopora verrucosa. Next base: position 12,027,702 of record NC_089317.1, read on the forward strand.
AAAATCAGCCGAGAAGCTGCTACACGAACACGAGGTGGACCAGTCCCTAAATGCCCTTGTACAACCTCTTTCACAGCCAGAGCTGAACAGTTTTATTACAATGAATGGCTGAAAAGTACACTGACCAGAACTCCGCTTTTAGGCTCGGCTAGATCTATATATTATAAACTCAATATAAGAGAGTTTGCACCAATATTTCCTCCACATTGTTTGACAGCGATAACTCGTTCATTGCGTAACGGCATTCCCGATTTTAAGAGAAAAAAAAATTAGTTATTCCATGATATAATCGATCATGATGAGATAAAGGCACAATAAGCTTTATTTTCGTCCATCTGGTGGGACAAATTTAAGATTTTAACTCAGTTGTTGACCCCATAATACCTTCACTTCAATGATATTGGTCCCCAGATCAAATTTTTATAATTGGGTTTTTTCCACTCTTAAGTTAAAAAAATTATCCAAGTTTAATTTTTCGAAAGAGAAAATCCAAAATATTAAAAAGTGGGCGAGGTAGCGCTAAAAGACTGTTTTACGATGCTTGCACCAGGAGTAATGGGCTCTTGCTAGTACCAAATAATAAAGGCGTAATGATTCGGGGGTGTCTGGGCCGGCAGAGTTTTGACCTTCTTCTAGGACTTTCGCTCAGGATCTCGATCTGCATATTTCGTTTACATCGCGTATTGCACTGCCCAAAAGAGGTGAATTTGTCACATTTCCCGAAACTTTGAAGAGGCCTGGGCAAAAGAAATGGAAGGGAGAAAAGTTTGTTAAGGCGAAAAAGTGTTATCTTACTCTTTGCTTTTCCTGACAAAATTTTTGGTCCTCGTTAAACCCATTCCTTTCCTCCGGTGAAGTCACGAGATGACCTTTCCCGCGAATCTCAATGGACCTCTTTGTTACGAGACATGCCAAGGAGTCCAGCATATTCGCATCGACACAAGCCTATATAAAGCAAAGAAAACTATAAATTTCTTTAGAGGCCGAAACTCGAGGTTTGTTTTCACGCGAGTTACCTCTAATTAAAATAAATTAAGAGGGTAAGTAGTTTGGGCGGGCTTTGGCGGACATAGGGTTTTTTTTTAATAACTCAACAACAAAAAAATGAGCAACTATTTATTAACAATGACTCTCTTTGAATTCAACACCGTATGCGATCCAACCGTCTGAATCTATCTCATCCCACTGGCAAGTCGTGAATTGAAAATGGAAATATATTGGACAGAATATGCATGCAAGGCAAGGTAAGAAGGCATTTATATACGCCATATGTCGCTCTTACAATATAATATAGGTAGAACTCAAACTGGAAATTCTGATAAGCAATTTCCGATTTTCGCTATCATGTTTAGTTCAAAGGAGCCGGTCTCTTTACGCAGCTGTCAGATCCTCATCATACCGATCAGAGATCAGGAACGTCTCAGAAGACGACGACCACGAGTGAGATACGTTTTCGAAAATGATGTGAAACTGCTAAAGAGACTATTCGAAACACAGACCCACTCGCGTGCCAACAACGACATGAAATAGGAGGCTGATGACCTGTTCCAATCTAAGAATAACTCAACAGAGATTTAAATTTTGTTATTGTATAATGACGCCGCTGGTAAACCCAATCCAAGAATGGTTTGTGATACGATGTTAAAAACAAAGGCAATCAAAATAAAACATTGGATAGCTAGGGAAACATTCTCGATTGTAAGATACAGAACGTAAAAAGAGTATAAGAAACCATAGCAGATACTGAATTTGACATAATAAATTACCTGTGATTTTCAAGCTGGGAATCCAAGGGGATGAGAGAAAAATGAGTCAGTAAAGGAGTGATGAATAAATGCAGATATACATGTCAAGTGACTACATCGTGAGGCAAACGATTAGACAGTTTATTTTTGCTTACCACCACAATGAGCAATAACCTCTTTAACGAGATGCAGATATATAGATAAAATGCTACACTCTTTGGGAAATAGAAGAACATTACAACCTCATGATGAGCAACATAAGAAAAAAATCTTTAAGGGTTATACCTGTTCAATGTGATATAACACATATCTTGTGTTTGACTTTTTGGTATTTTTAAAAAGCTTGACAAAAAGTCACTTTTGCCTTCAACAACTGAAACATTGGCAGCATTGGCTAGAGACAAATTTCCTCCAAAATGCTCGGTGGATATTTCCTGAAAAGCGAGGAGCTCCTTGCCCCCTTTCCCAACTCTTCCTCGGTCGTCGAAGGATCATTTGTCCCGTATAGTTATTAAGTGCAACTGAGAAAACGAGAATACTGACCAGACGGTACACCGTGTTTGTCATTGACTTCATGAAATTTATTGACTACATCTGTTGTTCTGTAGTAACTGTGAAACATAAATGTCTCTTAAATATAGAAGAAGCCATTTTAATAAATTCAGCTGTATTACTTTCTTTTCAGGTGAGGCTGCCTGGCTCAGGTCAGTCCTCAGAGATAAATTACGATCTACAAACCTAATCAAGATAAACACACATGGGATTGCTAGCTATTATTTCAGCCGTTCCTTGCGAGGCATCATCATGCAGACAGATTCGTTTCAGAAATTTTCAGACCTTACATTAAAAGCCACTTTCATAATTTTTTTTGGAAAAGAACTTAAGACCAATTTGATCGAGTGTCAGCACCAACATCGAGTTACATTACTTGTAAAAAGAAGAAACAGGCAAAGAACAATTTTAAAGACAAAACTTCCACTAAGTCTTCAAAACAAGATCTTTCAAGTGATTTTTGGAAGACGCTCTTTTTAACCATTAGTAACATTTCATTTCTTCGTTTCGACTTTCTTGCGAACAGTTATAAGAATTAGCTTAACCGCTAAATAAACACTGGCGTCTCCGACCCAGTGACCATTTTAGGCTGACATGTTGATTGCGAGGTGTTCAAACAGTTGACCCTCAAAAGCCTGAGTACGTTTACCCAACTATTCTACTAGATCTTCAACTCTTGCGTCCAAATTCTTGTGCCACATTTTCATGCTAATCAGCCTCTGCAGAGGAAAAATAGATTTTAACAGAAGTGGTAAGACTATTTTGCCTCCTTTACGCTAAGAGCAGCCACCGAATGCGCTATCAGCGTGCAGGGCCAAATACACACGGATTTAGTGTATTTATCAAAGGGTTAACAATTCCTTAATCGAATCCAAGTTTTACTTTCATCCGATCGCGTTATCAAATAAGATTAAAGGGCTATTGCTGAAATATACTGATACCCTTATCAGTGAAAAATTACATCAAAAACAATCCCGAGAGAGATTTTTGTTAACAATGCTGGTCGTGGAACCTTGGTGATATAACAGAAAAGAGGACATCTGAATGAGATAACGTTGATTTAAAGGAAATTGGTAACTTGCCACGTCCATCACAAGTCTTACCTCGAGCAGGGTTCCCATGTCTTCAAGCCCTTTTCAATTCAGTGAATGTTTGTCTCGCATCCGGGTCATCTTGCCAGCATCTAATCATTATCTGGTAGCTAATATCGATCTACACATATAATGAGCACTATCATGACAGCGAGATGCATATAATGTTTCTTTCAAAGAGCATAAAAAAGGAAAGAGAGGGACAAGTGCCAAATCCATGTGCTGTGTTTTAGGCATTCGGAATCCCTGCTGAAGCAAGTTTGCAATTTTCCTGTCATCAAAACGTGGATTCGTTGAACCACCTGAAAAAGAACTAATGTGCATCTTAGTGCAACAGGATATAAACCTCAACTCAGTACCTTCTTCATCTGCAACAGAATGCAAATTCTTTTCTCCACCCGAATGGATTCCTTTCATCAATTCTAAAACATGAGTTTGAAGAATAGTACAAGAAACGTACTCCAGCCTAAAGTAAACCACTATCATAGTCTGATCAAATTTCATCAGGTGTTAACTATGGTGAAAATCTCGTCAAAGACAACTCCATAATTCCAGCTGACAAAGCAAAAATAGGTTATGGTAGCGGGCCCATAGAATCAATTACCAATTTGTTAAAATGTAGCAATATATGAAATAAAAATCAATATCTTCTTTGGAAAAGCTTCAAAATTACAACTTGGCCATGCAATTGTTATTAACTGTAAAATAATTAATAATCTACTGTCACCAAAAGAAATGAAAAATGTCACTTACACGCCAGTGTTTGTGGTACAGGTACCGTACAACAACGCTTCCTAAGCTTCCTCTTTACAGAGGGATGGTCCAGCCCTTTATTAGGAAGCTAAACAGGATGTAAACGTTTTCATTAGGCAGTAAATCAGACATATTTTTGATGGCGGTAGATTTCAAAGTAATGATACGCCATCTTTCATCGCAAAAGATCAGAAGAGGAAGACTTTTTTTTTAAATCTTAGCCACTGGCAATAATCGGATTACCTTTACCTATCTTTCATAGATATTCTCTTGCTGGACGTCTCTAGCCATTCCAAAGTCTGTCACTTTGCATGTTTCTTTTCACGTACCGCGAGGTCTCGGTGGATGATCGAACGGAAAGCTGAGACAAAACACGGCTGACTCATTCAAATGAAACATATTCCATAGATACCAGAAGTGACTCTGCGAAGTGCACCTAAAGTGTGAAGCAAATAATCCAATCACTTACGAGAGACTTTAAGTCCCCAAAAAAACGAGCCAAAATAAAAGAATATTTGTAATAAAATCAGCCTCATACGCTTTATGTCGCAAAGTTCAATGAGACCCATACAACCTAATTGAGCATACCGATTCCACAACATATCCCAGAAGTCTGATGACGTGAGGGTATGGTTTCAGCTGCTTCATTGTCTCAAGTTCTTTCATCAAACCTCCGATTTGTCCGATTCTGCAGCATTGACTGGGAAGTTAAAAGCAATGAGCAACGTTAGCAATGGGCAAAATGGCAACGTAACGATGAAAAATCAAGTGGCTGAGAAAAACTTCAAATAATACTCCGTTCTATTGCTTAGGGGTAGGATTGGGGTTTAGGTTTAAGGTTAAGGATGGTTTTCAGTTAGACCTACAGTGAACCCTTTAATTTAATCGGAATGATCAAAACAGAACAAAACGGTTGTTATTTCATCCTTAACGTCCGAAAATCATAAAATAGATCTTACTTTTTTGGATCTTTATAGCTACTGTAATCGTCCCAGGCCTCCCTCGAAGTCCCACTACAGTTCCCTTGATAACTTGGCGGAAAGCAACACTACTAATAACGCTTTCTTATGGTCACGTGATCACTAAAAGCTTCCCAGGAGCATGTGAATGGACGTAGAGGCACCTACTCAGCACCTGGGACTGCATTTTGCGCTTTAATAAGATCTCTGTTGGCGTCCCTGAGATCCTTGTACTCTGCAAGAACCTGGGTGAGTCTGCTTGAACCAGGCTGGCTTGGTTCGACATCTCTTAATACCACTTTATTCAATTAACTTGAGATGCCTGTTTAAGTATAAATACATAGTAAACTGGAAAAAGTAAGATTTTGTACTTAATTTCATCGCCATAAACGCGTGCTGACGTATGAACTGGGGTAGGTACTGTAAATTGACGAAGAACGTTTATGTTGTTGTTCCAACATACCATAGGTCGGGGTAGACTCTTACCTTCTCTTTCGTTTAGCACCCGATTATAAAAATAACCTGACCAAAAGCGTCATTTCCAACGATTTATTCTATCTTCACGTATTCCAAGGCAGAAACAAATGTTTTCATCAATACTCTAAGCAGATTATCATGCTTTTTTCATTTGAGTCGTTACTTTTTGACGAAAACCATTCGGCGGTAAGTAATGAGAAGTGTAACTTGAAAGCAAATTTTTCTGGTAGCAGCAGGGGTTGTATTTACTGATGTTTTTGGTTGCGCAGAAGGGTTATGATGTTACTTACTTTCATATGAACTGGCAGGCATATAGATGGGGCTCCGGCAGTTATTCCTCCAATATCAGGTCATCTTCACTGAGACTGAATTCTCCATGCGTCCCATCTTTTGTCAGTTATTATCGGTTTTTGCATAATATCGTCATTTTTTGGTATTTCGCAGATCAACCAGTATGTACTCCCACTTTGAGCTTTGACAAACAGTTGATCTTCTCACCACTAGCAAATATCACGATATTTTGCACAACCTTGTTCAGTTATCTGTTAGTCATTTATCTCATCCGCATTTCAGAGATGAGATAGAATGTAATTTCACGTAACTTTTGACCAAAGTCAAAAATAAATACGTGGCAATTTAAAATACTGCTTTGCTATGCAGTTGTTATAGACGTTAACAAGAATCAGCAAAGTTCTTCCATATCTGGCTTTACCTTTGACCCACGTCAAAAGTAATGTCACACACTTTCCACATTTAAAATCGCCCATGACTAGCATAGAATACAGAGTCAAAAGCGTAAAATTTTTGATATCGTTCAAGATGCTACTCAAAAATTGATATCAAATCTGAACAACATATTTGACCTTACCTTTGACAAGGATCAAATATGCAGGAGATCTAAATTTTCCGCGTACATGTAATATTAATAATTGGGGATCGAGCATATTGGGCTAGAAATAAAAGCTTGGGGAAGTGGACACCTTTTGAATAATCAAAGAACGATTTCGCATGTAGTTACCCTCAAATGTAGTGATATTTGATAGAGGTTGTAAGGTGCTCTCAACAAGCGTTCCACGTACCTTTTTCTTTGTCTATCCCGGATCCTGAAAAAAGGAAAGCAAAATAGTAATAAAATAAAGATTGAGAAACATGATGGAAACAAAAATTTATGGGGAACAAGGTTACCAGGCTGGACAATAACAACGTTGACCAGCACTGACCTTCAACTTTGGCCAGCTTGATTAGAGACGTTTTCCCTCTCACTAAATCGATTTTGTTTCGTTTGGTTAAAATTAATTATCTCATTTCGTATACATGCTGTACAATGGAAGGGAGCTTTATTAGATAGAAAACGGGGATTCTGGCGCATTTTTGAAAACAACCTTGATTTTAAAGGCAACTCATGAATTTAACCTTGAATTATTCACAAGTGAATAATACTCACACCCTCTTCACAACTCACGAGTGAGATCTGAAGAGGGTGTGAATATTATAATCTCAAATGACCCTCTCGAACGATTCTCCTGAACGATTCTCTTGAATGATCCTCTTGTCACGTAATCGGGTGTTGATGGTTTGGGAGACGATTTTTCAAATATCATCGTTGTATCTTCTCGCAAAAAAAATTATGCTGTGCCTAGATTTATTCTTCTGTCAAAACAGTGTCATTGAGAGCAGTCCTTCACGAAAACGATCTCGAACTATTTTTGTGTAATATCCCCATACGAATTCCGCATCTGTTGAAAGAGTTGCTGAAAAGTTGATAAGTTTTTCACCATTGAACAAGAAAGAAAAAGCACTGACGCTTGAATCTTTTTCAATTTCTTTCAACCAAATACAAATGATAATTCTCCATCTCTCAGGAACTGTTGGGTATTTTTTTATCTTCTCTTTTTTGTCTCTCTGTTTTTGCTCCACCAATCGCTAACTGATCTTTTTCTCTAGGCAGAGAAATTGACGAGATTCCATTTCCAATCAGAGTATCTCACTTGACTGAGACCTAAGACCTAAGATCGCTTCATGATCTTCAGAGAAGAAGTTTGTGTCACGCTTTATGGCTTCACCGAAGAAAACCAGCCAGTGAAAAGATTGACAACCTCTCTGTTCGCAGCGTGAGACAGCGCGATCATACATCATTAATGAATGAGTTGCCAGTAATAAGATCCTTGTGTTTGCGCAAAGATTTCTGAGATCGCCATGGGACAAACATTGCAACTCGCCAGAAGGAAATATATGGCGAAAGGTTGTTTCGACGACCAAAAAAAAAATGGAGAGAGATAAACGCTTCTTCCCCGAAGTTTTATCACAAATGATTAATAATGATGTTGATGCGTGGGAAGTGAAATTTTTTATTAGAATCCCCACGAAATATGTCATAAAATATACCGATAAACTTCTCTCCTTACGCAAGATCTATTGTGAAATCGTCATCGCGTAATGGTCTCGACATATTACATGATTAGCTATAAATCGCCAGGAAATAACGCATTTAAGACTTTTCGGTTGTATTTATGTATGTACTGCCTCATTAAAGGAGAGAATTCGTTCCTCTCTGAAAGGATGAAATAAGCGATGAAAATCAAGTAGAAATCCCTAGGTCAAGTGGTAGATTGTTGGAGAAAAACCCAAAGGTTTTTTAGCTGCAACTTGTGTCCTCGAACTCTTTGGAGGATCTTATCAGCAATAGCAAGATAACGGGAGCTCCGGCCGAAACTGTGAACATCAATTCAGTTGTGCATCGTTCCTTAGCGACCTATTTATACCTAATAATCGTCACAGAATAAAGGTTTCATTTTTTAGCCGATTACGCTGGTTCATTTTCACTGATCACAAAAAAGAAGTTATGTAAGTGTTTAATCACTTTAATGTACCACGATAATATTTAATGCTGAAGCACACCATTTCAATCTCCAGCTGCCTCGAGGTAGCTGTTTTAGCGCTCTTTTGTATTACCAAGCCGAGAAAAAAGCTAGAAGTAGACTTTACAGATGTCAAAAAAAAAACTTAAAAGGCTTTGTTGAGTTAATTCTTGGTGATATGTGGCTAACATTTCTGAATTTCGAAGTAAACCTTGCGCATGGAGAAAATTCAATCTGTAGATTTTACTGCATAGTTCATGGTTGTTCAAACAAAAACTTACGCTTCCCTTGTGTCAACATCACCCAAATCTATTTCTGATAAAAAAAAGCGGCGAAAAGCGATAACCTCTCTCCAAAATCGTTTTTTTTAACGTCCGAACAAACTTCCGCCATACATTTCCTTCTAGCCAGTTGCAATGTTTGCCCCGTGGCGATCCCAGAAATCTTTGCGCAAACACAAGGATCCGATTACTGGCAACTCATTTATTAGCCAAAAGTGAATTTGCCGACAATGGGTCACTTCTGAGTTCTCGCGGTTCAATAAACTGGTGTCGAAATTATGGCGCGAAGAGGAGGTTACGTGCGAAGTTGCTCTCATCGGTATGAAGAATAAAGTGCCTTGGTGATGAAAATGAGAGAAAAGTTCTCGGAATTCAGTGTGGGAGAGTGAACATTTTTCTGTGGGAGAGAGGCATCAACTAAGTGATGGTGGCAAAGGAAAGAAAAAAGCAGTTAATTTAAGTGTGAGAAGATAAAGTGTTGCAGAGGTCTCTTTCCAGATTCAGATTAGCATGCGTCAGTAAACTACTTAAAACTGTGTGTGCCAGCCGATGACTAAGATCTCGGTTAATGGATATGCTATATCCTTGTAGTAGGCACAAAAATATCAACTGCGATGCAAGTGAAATTTTCCTCATTGATTCAGGTTTTTATAAGCGAAGAATTCACCCGTAAAAACCTCGATGGTGATGACACGGAGAGTGCTAGAGAACTTAATAAAGAAAAGGACAAACCGTTGAAAGAGGAAAATGAGATTCATTTGAACATACTTCCTTCTGTCTTGACTTGCTGGATATTTGCTTTCTCTTGTTTTAGGCTCTCACCAAGCTCATTAGTTGCAGTAATGGCAAACTGATACACCTTTCCTCTCTCCAACGGTATTTTCAATTCTCTCACAGAAACATCTCTGGTTTTCCTTATTACTGTCCACTGTCCCACTTTTCCATCAGTCACTACTCTTTGGTACACTGTATACATGGTGATAACTTTTCGATTACTTTCTGGCTCCTTCCACTTTAGGGTAATTGTATCGTTTGTTGTTTCACCTGGCAGTTTGTCTATTTCGACCACATCAGGGGCTCCTAGATTGATGTCAACAACATGAACAGCATCAAATTTCTAATAATTATTCAACATCTTGTCAGAAACCTGGTCACAACCATTATCAGTGATTAAATAATCTGTAACTTGGTCGAGGATCTTTTAGGGGATACTTTTTAAACGAAAGTGTATAGCAAGCAAAATTAAGTTAAGTATTGAGAAGAATTCAAAATAATTTGAAAGGACAAAAAGTGATAATGAAAAGCCTGAAATGATGGTTGGTTGTAGCCTAAAACAAATAATGCATTTACAAAGTGAAGCGGAATGATACAATGACCTCTACTGGCATTTAATTGCTACTTACATATGATCAAATGAAGGACGATGCAAAGATGACGTTGCAATTCGCCACTCATTGGTGTCACGTAATTACGGAAAGGAACTAACTATTTTCTGTTTTTTAAAGTTTGACATCGCGCATGACTTGGTACATTCACCGTCAAAAGGGACAGTTGGTTTAAGAAAATAAATGACTTTTAAAAACACCTTTCGACAGTTCTTCTGTCATCTTCAGTTCTACTTAATACAAATTACAAAGTTGAATTTACAGTGTATGAAAAAATGCTGATTGGACAAAACAAACGATAGAAACAGAACAATATATGGAATTACAAGGTAAGTTTCAAATTAACAAGACAAAGTTGATGATTAAGTGTAGCTTGCCCTCTCTGAATGTGAATAACTTCTTTGATTTTAAGTTGGATAGTTTTGGAAGCGTGATCTAAGATGCTAAAACACTCATCAGAATATAGAGCACGACATTGTTGAGAATTTTGTAAATGTCTGAAAATGTGAGAGGTTCTATCACAGACCAAGTGCTCACGCACACGTGTGGATAAATGCCGAGAGGTTTAGCCGACATAACAAACATTACAACTTGAAAACCACACACGTACGGAGCCCACGAGGGATAGGGTCTTTCACAACAAACATATTACCTATTTAAAAAGATTAAAAAGCCAATTTTATATCTATGTTATCACAATAACGCTCGGCAAAGTGGCGAGACCTTTTTTGCGTTACAACAGAAAAAGGGCCAATGTAAGGTAATTTGAAATAAAAAGTCGGCGTGGTGTCTGAAACGGAAACCGTTAAGTTTTTTTTCATCTCACCTACATTCATCTGTGGTTTATTTATTATTAGGCTTCTTCAAACGTGGGTACCTCTCAAATAACCATTAGAAAGGAAAAGAAACTGGCCACTAAGGAGGGGACAAACACTTATAATGCGGCGAGCATATAAAATTGTTAAAACTGGGAAAAATCTAAGTTAGCAAAAAAATAATTGGTGTAAAGTGCTCAGTCACGACATCACTTGTGATTCCTCACCTTCGAATATAGTCCTAATTCTCCTTACAGTGGGATCTCCCTCGAATACAAAATTTCTGGAAAACAGTTTCACCGTGTAGTTGGTATTTGTCGCCAAACCACGAAACGAATAACTTGTTGTCCCAGAATCGGTGATATTATCCTTTTCTATCTCAGTTTCACCCTTTTGTAAGATCAGTCGGTATCCTGTAATTGGACTTCCTCCATCATCAGCTGGTGCAGTCCATCTTATTGTTATAACAGTTGCTTGAATGACTGATTCTGATGATTTGATGGATGCTTTCCCTGGTTTCTCTACATTGTGCCATAAAAAAGGGATCATTTTGAGCAAAAAAAAAAAAGCAAGGAGAATTTTTTTGGTGATTACCTCAAAGCGAGTTTCGTCACCATACTTAAGATGGACGCAAGTACTTGTATTACTACACTAATACTCGCATGGGAGGATGTCGTCAATCTACCTGATGTTCGACGTTTTTTTGTAACGTGTTTTTAATACACCAGAAACAGTGGTAATGAGTAAAAGCAAAATAAAATGCTGAAGTTATATGTAGTTTTTCTTTTACCAAATACACTGATCTTTGTTACTTACTTATCTGATTTATCTTTATTAACTCCTCATCAGATGGAGTAAGTCCGTTGGCAGCAATGCACTTGTAATGACCAAAATCTTGATCACTTATGAGTGGCACTTGTACTTTGTTTTCTCTGGCTCTGACTCTGTTTATTTCACTTCCTTCAGGATTGTACCAAGAGAGTGTTGGTGTAGGAACACCATCAGAAAGACACTTCAAAGTCACTGTCTGGCCAGTCCAAGACTTCTTAGATGACGTGGTTATATTTTGAATTGTGGGCGGGTCTAAGAATAAATGAAAATGCAATAAGCAATTGAACAAGTAATTGGTGATACTTCAAACAAATCAAAACATTAACGAGCTTTATCATTCCAGTACTGTGTCATTGACAGCAAAATATGCCACAGTATTACACTTTACAACAAGGCAAAAATACGTAGCAACATATTGGTCGGACTGGACGATCCAAACTTTGATTTTTTTTTTTGTTTTTTAAATTTGACTTTTAAAGAAGCGAACTTTTAAGCAGGAAAGAACACAAAGAACACTTTAATAGTTCAGTCCTAGCTGTTTTCGTCTTTGAAGTACACCTTATGCGATTGCTACGGATTAGGCCGTAAGATGTAATTCACATACTAAACTTAAAATACTAAAAACTGAAAATAATAGTGGAATAAAAAATCCCTTATTCGATGGTTTAACATATAATGGGAGCAAAAATTTTGCTCATTGCTCGTATTTTTTCTCGCCTCTTCAGGGCTAGGAAAAATTACTTTGCAACTAGCTAAAATAAAGTGTATTTTTTTCTCAGAGGGCACTGTAACGAGTCCTGCAATCTAGTGGGTACTTAGCGCGGTCCGTATTTCCTTATCTCTATCCACTGACACGGCAACACTTTCGTAAGTCGCAGAGTAATCCGTTCCTTTGTTGGCATTCTTTATAAATAAATTTCGTTTTGCCGGCTGGACAAAGACGTAGGTCACGGCCTCAAGCTGGTAAATAACTTTTTAATATATTAAAGTTCACATGGCAACCAGGTGGAGAATCAGACATAGTTTGATGCTACTCTGGTTTGCAGATTTAATGAATGTAACTGAAGAAGTTACAATTCATAGACCCAACGTTTCGACACTCCTGTCTAGTGCCTTCATCAGGGGTGATCTAAACGCTGCAACAAGAGGTCCTTAAGAGATCCTCAAGAGGTCCTTAAGTACGGAGTGCTAAAGGATACAAACTCATGGTCCGTACTGGTTTTTCTTTTCTTAAGCTACGAATAGATGAATGTCACAGTTCCATACTGGGTGTGGGTTATTCTCTCGTTCACTCAGTGAACTTTCTGCTTTGATTAACAGCTCCGAAACTTCCTGGGTCGAGGAGTTCTGCAGTTCGAAAGAACTGCAGAAGTTTACCAAACAGAGAGAGAAACACGACAGAAAACTCCGTCACTTGCTCAGTAAGAGGTCTCCTGTTAATTCAGGCTCATCTCTGAAAGATAAATGGGTCATGAACCTTTCCTCCAAGGAGATATCCCCGCTGGAACGGGGTGGTTTAGAGAAGAGTCTGAAGTTTGCTATTGCTCCTCGCAAAATACCGACTGCCGAAATTGTCGCCGCTGTTGAGGAGAGTATCTCTCAACTCAACGACGATCGTAGGCATTTGGTAAGAGCAGAAGTAAGTAGCATACTCAGGCGTGCTAAACCTCCTCCCAAAAACATTCAAAAGGATTTTTTCAATGCGCTTATAGCTCTAAAAAAGGTCCGAACAGGCTCGTATTGTCTGCTGGCAAGGGTAATTGTGTTGTGGTTATGGACAAACAGCAATATCACGACAAAGCTTTGTCTCTGCTTAATAACAAGAGTACGTATGCTGTCTTAAACTCTGATCCTACCAGTAAAACTCAAAGAAAGTTAAACAAAATGTTGCTTGATTTGAAAAAAGCTGGTAGAATTAGTGACTCTACGTACAAAATGTTATACATTAGTGACGGCTTATGTCCACGTTTTTATGGCTTACCTAAAATTCATAAACCGGGAATTCCTTTGAGACCCATTGTCTCTTTTGTTAATTCTCCGACTTAGGCAATTTCTGGTTATCTTGCGAGAATTTTGTCGCCTGTTGTTGGGAATACTGATTACACTGTCAAAAATTCCCGCGAATTTGCGGATTTCATAAGAGATAAAACTCTTAACGCTTGTGAAGAATTAGTATCTTTCGACGATATTTCGCTCTTCACCAAAATCCCAGTTGATCTTGCCGTTAAGGTTGCGGAGGAAAGACTCAGAGAGGATGCTTCCCTGGGACAAAGAACTTCTTTGCCTGCGGAGGATATTATTCATCTGCTGTCTTTTTGCCTCAAAACCACGCAATTTACATATAACGGCACCTACTATCAACAATTTTTTGGTACAGCGATGGGTTCGCCCGTCTCGGCTGTCACTGCTAACATGGTAATGGAAGACGTGAAACAAAGGGCCTTAGCCACTTCACTGGTTAAACCCTTTTTCTGGAAACGATATGTCGATGATGTTATTTCTGCGGTATCCGGAAATGAAGCGGAGCGCCTCTTGTCGCATTTGAATTCAGTAGAGCCGTCGATCCAATTCACCGTTAAGCGCGAAAGGGATAGACATTTGCCCTTTCTTGATTTAAATGTGTCCAGAGGGGTTCAGGGTAATTTAGAGACAAGTGTCTACCGTAAACCTACCCACACCGACAAATACCTCGCTTTCGATTCTCACCACCCTATTTGCCATAAAAAAGTCTGCAGCCAAAACTTTACTTAGGAGGGCTGACTGTCTACCATCTTCACTCGATTCGAAGGCTGAGGAGAAATATGTTTCCAATGTCCTAAAGGCAAATGGCTATACAAAAACTTTTCTCCGTAACTGCCAAAAACCAGGTACAAATAGTAACGCTCTTGATGAAAGGGAACCAGCGACTGGTTTTGCTGTTATTCCTTACATACAGGGTGTTACGGAACCCATCAAGAGAATTTTGAATAGCCACAACGTTAAAGTTGCTCAAAAACCCTTTCAGACTTTGGGCCATATTTTCGCCAAACCTAAGGATCCTGTCACGAAAGAACAACGAACCGACGCCATTTATTCTATTCCTTGCAATGACTGTGACAACGAATACATCGGACAGACCGAACGTCGGTTTGGTACACGGTTAAAAGAGCACCAAAAAGCGGTTTTTCTTTGCAAAAAGGAAAATTCAGCTTTATCGGAGCATACATGCCTAACCAACCATACAATTGGGTGGGATAATTCTAAAATTATCACCACTAATCGGCGTTACCACCAGCACCCTTGTTTGGAGGCTTGGCATATAACTCCGCCCACGCTCCTTTAAATCGTGACAATGGTGGTTTGCTTCCTGACGCCTATTTACACCTCGTCAGAAAAAAGGCCGCTAATTAGTGATCATATAAAAGGACCTCTTGTTGCAGCGTTTAGATCCCCCCTGATGAAGGCACTAGACAGGAGTGTCGAAACGTTGGGGTCTATGAATTGTAACTTCTTCAGTTACATTCATTAAATCTGCAAACCAGAGTAGCATCAAACTATGTCTAACTTTTTGATGCTCTCTTTTCTCTCTCTCTCTCTGCTTTAAATGCCAGCAAAATAATAATTTAAAAGATAATTTTTGGTAGAAAAATTATTAAATGGATCGACTCGCGGCCTAAAAATCGGCGTAAAAATCGTTTGTAATTAATTTCAAGCCTTCACAAAATATAACTCAGAAAGTTAAAACGCGAGGTATTTTTTTATAATTGAACTAATCAATGGGACTTTCGCTAATTCAATAGGGAAGCGTAGCCTATACTTAGAAAAACATAGGCATGCTACGCATGCAAGAGTTTTTTTGGGTGGGTGGATTAATTAAAACATTTTAAGTGATGTCTACATTTTTTACGAAAGGAAAGAATATTAACGCGAAAAAGAACGAAAACGTCGAATTAACACACACACACACACAGGCATTTTGTGATCGATTGTGTGTGTTGTGCGAATAACTGTAACTAAAAATAAACAGTATCGATGCCACGGATACCTGTTAGTACAAAATGTAGACTGCAGACTGCAAAATACAAAGTACAGACCGGATACAAAATATAGACTAGGTAAAAAATGTAGACTGCAGAGTGGGCACAAAAGGCAGACTGAGAATTTAAAGTGTTTTTTCGTCTGGTTTGTGATAACATGTCATCTTACAACTTACCGAGCGTCACGCAATCGCTTTTCCACGATCAGCTTTCACGATTATTGGCACTATTGTGGAATAATTGTGGAATATTACTGGCCCGTTTCTTGATCAAAATCGTTCTTAATATAATTTTAAGCCTTCATATAGTTTTCTCACTTTGCACGCGGGTCTGTTGGTGTGATGCCTGTACAGATTTTACCAAATTAATAAAAGTAGAAGTAGATGTGAACCTTCCAGCCGTTCATTGCCTAAACAATATGTCAGACTGTTTTAATTCTCCAAATTATTTCGATTGGAATGTTTAATTCAGTCGTGGTGTAAAGGCAAAAGAAATTAACTTTCGGATTACTTCTTTATGGAATCTGGACAAGCATTTTTGCCCAGAAAGTTTTCAAATAGTAGCGAGCGGCGTAAGCAAGCTTCTATCATTTGCTCTTCAGTTAACTATAGCAAGGTTTACTTGTTATTCATATAGTAGTCTGACGCAGTAACTTGATTTTGACTATATCGTCATGTGAGGACCCGTCAAACTTCTAAGAAATTATGAACCGCTAAAGGGTGATGCAAACAAACTCGCGGGTTTCATAGATTTAGTTCTACTGTATAAAGAGTGAGCTGCATTCTTTGGACATGGTAATTTTTTTCATCGATATATTTTTATGCTTTCTACTCGATTCGTTCAAAATACAGGAAATGCTTTTTTTCTCACTGAAAATGGGACCTCTTCCGAAATAAAATAAAGCAGAAATATATTGCATCCTTCAAGTAGTATATTATTTTGATAGTTTCTGCCATTTCGTTGTGGTCGTTTCGGTCGTTTCAGTATGGTCGTTGGGTTCGTTTCGTTTTTGTCGTTTCGGTGATTTCGCTTGCTTAGTTTCGTTTTGTTCGTTTCGTTTGTTCCATTTCAGTCATTTCGTTTCGCTGTTTCGGGATTTAGTACATGTCAACTTAAAGGATGTAATGTCGTTTGCGTAAAATTTCCTACGGCCGTCTATTGCACCCAGTTTACATGGGCAAACAATTGCATGTCTAATTCCTATTGTAGCTTTATTCAGAAGCCTAAACATGAAGGTAACATACTTCTGCTTTATTTTACTGTAATGTTTTTCTTTTCATGTAAAATTTAACATTTAATTTTACCCCTAAACTGCTTGCAAATAATTAAATTTATGTTTTAATTCATGCGTGAGAAGATAAGACTGAAGTGTCGCAGAATTTACTCTCCAGAAATTGAAGTCAGGTGAGCAGGTGTCAGTGATTTCGTATGATTCTCTCTCGAGTCTGCGATTTTTTATTGCTTTGGCCTTTGCGTGCCGGTCAATGATTAAAATCTCAGTCAAAAGATGGGTCATATTTTCGCATTTTTTTAAATTCCATCTTTAAGTTTTTTTGGCATTTATTGTTTGAAAATTCATAAATGACGTGGCTTTTTTAATCTTTTAAAGAGATATTACTCATTTATTATTAAGAGGTTAATTTTATTTAAATAATTTTGAAACTTTATTCTACACAAGAACACTTGACTGGCTTAATGCTTGACATGCTTCACTCATACATGTCAGTTGTGTACATCTATTATTATAGAGGTGTATTTAAAAATTATGTTTGGTACAGCTATTGTACTCGGTGGATCTTAGTAGCCGACTAAGCTACCGAAAGCCCTGAACTTCAAATTTTGTGTACACGAAGCTTCCTCCTAAGTGGAAGAATAGCATATTGTTTACCAGGCAATTGCACTTACTGCAGTGATATATTCAAGCAATACTCTGCATGTATAAAACTGAATACTGGGGAGGCTAATTTCATCCAATGCCTTTCGTGTTTTTGATCAAATTAAATTTAATCAGTTGTAGAATTTGCCTACAATGTGGCAAATTGCCAGTGTGGTCTTCAAGACATCTGAGAATAAGCAGTGATTCTTCTCAGATGTCAGCTTGTAAAAGATAGACACTAAGAAAAGCTGGCCATAGGAAAAAGTACACACCATCAAAAAATCATAAGATTTGAGAGAATTGGTTATGTGATTGGGTTGTGATAATTAGACTAGTAGTGGCTGAGGTTGAGGAAAATTTCAATTTTGAAAGGGTTTTTTTCTTGAATATTGACTTTGGGTATGTTGTTTTTTTGGGGTATGTTTGGGTGAAATTTATACATCTATGCATATTAATACACCTGTTTTCTAAAACGTTGCAGTTTTGAGAATATGCACAGTTTTTCTCTTCATATAAAAGAGCTGATGCATGATGCATGTATATTTCACATCAAAAGAAAACTACTTTTTCTTTAGAGTGCGAAAGTGAAACAAGGACTTGACAAGGACTTATTCTGCTGATCCTTTGTCCTCATAATTTATTCTGTCATCACTTTTTTATTGGAACAAAAAGTGCAATTATTTCTTAGAATTTTTTTTCAATTGCAACATTTTGAAAATAGGTGCATTTATGTACAGTCAAACCTGTATTGAGTGGTCATCCTCAGGAGATGGGGTTCCAAAGAATAAGAGTAATATTAAAAACAATAAAAAATGCCATTTTATGTCACAATTGATCACTTTATGCACAAAAACTTGTTAAAAATACTATTAAAATTAAATTTGGGAGAGAAACATGGATTACATTTTACTCAAAAAATAATTTTTCGTTTTAATTGAGTGTTTCCTTTTTATGTGACCGTTCATTACAAGTGGAAGACAATACCAACAGGCTGTTGTCACTCAATCAAAGGTGACCAAGACCACTTAATAGAGGTGACCACAAAAAGAAGTTAAAATTACAATGATTATATAAGGAGAAAAAATTGGGGACTTTGGCAACTGACCAACAAATACAGGGTGGCAGCTCTTTATGACATACTGAAATGAAGACTTACATTGCACAGTGACATAAGCTCTTACTGTCTTTTCCTGTCTCCACCCATTGCCTGCGATGCAAACATATTCTCCTGCATCGTTCCTGTTACTGCTGGTGATGTTCAACTGTTTGGTGCGGGACAAATTAATCCCAGATTTTTCCCATCTTATCTGAGGTTCAGGAAAACCCGAGGCATCACAACTCAAAAACAGAGGAATTGACATGTTAACTGTTATATTCTGTGGCACTTCTGTAAACTGGACAGGAACTAGGTAAGAAGAGAGACACAACAAATTTTCACACCATAACATTAGAGAGTGACTTGGTTCAAAACCATCTAGCGATTACGCTGTAGAAATAATATTATAAATTGAAGCAAATACCTAAAAAAAAAAATATAAAAAAGTGGAAACAAACTTTCACTATGTCAGCTAATCGGAATTTGCATCAGTTTTAAAATACTCTAATAACAAGAATAAGTTTACAGTTTTTGGTGGACACAGGATAATTGCTTTGGAATCACGGTTTGTCTTTTTTTTTTACATAATGAGACCTAAGGTTAATCTCAAACTTTTACCTAAATTCCAGGTATTCTGCTACACAGTAAAAATAAAATGTAAAACCTTATATAGGCTCCCAAAAAAGCTGTACAAACTTACAGACTTCTTGTGTCTGACAACAGTCTAAGGTAACAAACCAAATTTTGCCTGGCGAGCACTGCCATGGAGTGTCATTTCCCCAAATCAGTGAACATTTCATTCCTATTATACTCTTGTGAATCATTATTTGGCTTGTTTCATTATCATTAGACACAAGTTCATCATAAGTACACATATGGTTTTATCATTAGGCACCTGTTCATCATTATTAGGCACCGGTTCATCATTATTAGGCACATGTCCAACATTATTAGGCACAAGTCCATCGTTATGACACACCACTTCATTATCATCAAGCACAAGTTTTACTATTAGGCACCCATTTATTATTAGGTATTGCCTAAATTTTTTAGGTCGTGCATCCTTCATCAGCACTTTTCCTAAGTACCTTAGGGAGGAGCATTGTGTGGCAAGCTGAGTAATCCTTGCAAGGGAGACACCTCTTCAGCTGGAGACACGTCAATCTCAATACCAGGGTCTCTATTCTTCCCTGTTAGGGGTTGTAATGATTCAACGTGTGGAAAGTTTCATTACTGGTAAAAAACGTTTCTCCTGTTTTGGATTATAATTCCAAATTACTCAAAAATGCTCAAAGATGTTTCTACCCACCATTTATGTCAAGTCTCACAGTGGCTTCTGCTCCATCTCCAGCGTCATTTTGTGGGACACATTTGTACTCGCCATAGTCCTGAGATCGATTGACCTTATTCAGAGTATACTCACTGTTGTTGTTCCCACCAAGGAGGCGGCCATTGAAATAGAACTTGTAAATTGACACTTCTGGCACAGCAGCCATAACTATGCACGTGAATGTAACTGTGTCCCCTTCAGTGACGGTATTTTGTGAAGCATTGGTAATGAGCCTTGCACCTTCGGGTTTGTCTAAAAATATAAATCAAATTAAATATTAACATCTGTTTATTTCATGGCTCATACATTCCCACTGATCATAAATCATAACCCCTCGTAAAAGTTTAGAGGGTATATGATAATGCGACAAGGAAGGGTTAATCTTGTGTGAGGGTTAATCTAGTATCAATCAGTTGAGTGCCTTGGTCAGAAAATATAACGCTTTTGTAATGGAAAATTGCAGCAAGTCATCCACCAATGGTAAGGATGCTGACTAAAAGCAAAATACTTTAACTCACATATTGTATGCTGAAAAACAATGGCATTACTGCAGCAAGAAAAATAGCACAAACTGTAGTGTTTCCAGGAGAGCTATCATAAATCCTCTGGTAACTAAACTAAGCAATTTGTGAAGGCCAACTCTACTTGTTATCAGACATAAAAACGTTGTCATTCATGCAGAATATCTGATGAAAATCCTTAATTTTGAGCCAGAGGATGAGTGCAACGGTGCCCTAGAGGCTGCATGTGGGAGGATCTCATCTCTTAAAACAGTGAAAACCCATTTTGAATCTAAGGCATTCCTTATTCTGCTCAATTGATACAAGGATGATGTATTTGTCTAGGAACTTTCTGAGGAACAGAGCTTCCCTTAATCAATCAAAGTAAATCCGGCAGAAAACTGTAGAGGCCATATTCCAGAAAGCTTAAGTCAAACTAAGGAATGAAACTGCGCGAAAAACTGCAAATCAATGCAAAACTCTTAACTTTAAATTTCAACACGACGGAAGAAAAGTGTGACTTTATTGACCACGTGAAAACAGACGTGGGCAAACACGCATTTTCATAGCCGGTGTTCATTATGGGTGAACTCATTGAGACAAATTTTAAAAAAGAGCAAGAACTATTTCTATGAGCTTAGGAACATCTTAAAGCTCAATAGCCACTCAAACAAATTCTATGGATCTCTATATGAGAAACAGCTCGTGCAGGATTTTATCCAACTAAATTCAACGTGTTTCGCCATCCGGTCGATTTTCCCTTTTTTTGTACGCTTTACTGAATTTGTTGGACACTTTAGTCACACGTGCTTCTCAAATATTTGCTCGAATTCTCCTTCCTTCTTTAATCCAAAATTTTATTTTGTTAAACGCATCGTGGTATAATCAAAACACGATGAGCACAGTTCACACAAGCGTTTGGAACCTTCTGTGCCGAGAGATTTTAATATCTTGTTTCGTGCTCATTACATGACATGAAGATCGTGCATGTCGCGCAGAGAATTGTTTTGTCTTTCCCAGGCTTTTCATAGCAAACTTTCGTTCACTAATGAAAATTCGAAGAAATATTGCTCTTTGTTTCGGCGAAATTACGCATGGTGTAAGTGAGAATCTTCCCACGAGCTTTCGCACGAGAGTTCGATGAAATTTCATGCGAACAATTGACGAAATTCAGTGACTTTCGTTTCCATTACTTTTGCACAACACTGTGCTTGTACTTGTATCAAAAATAGTACAAGTCATATCCAACGATGAAGTGTCAACAAGCAGATTACTGTCTTGGCAAACAGTTTCACCGGTCTCTAAAACTGTTTGCATACTGTTATAAATTCCAAGTATTCATAACAATATGTTTTATCAATAGATATTTCTCTGCAATAATCAAGAGGCGGTAAGGGAAATTACCGTTTAAACTCAATTTCATTTTTTGAATATGGTATGTTAAAAATATTGTCACAGAACGCCGGCAAAAATAGATTTGTACTTGCACAAGTGAAACCCTAATGCCAAAATGTGATTAGAGAGAGCAACAAACCCTAATACTGCAATCTCGTTGGCTTATAGGTAATATGCCATTTCTGGACATTTACTTCGTTTTTGTTTGTTTTCTTGCTCAGTTGTCATTTTTTTTTTATCTGATGAGAACTGATAGCTTTCCAAATTATAAATAGACCATGAATGCATAAAATCGGCTGAAAGCCACTAAAATTAAATAATAAAATGATGAAGGGGTAAGATGTAGACCCCACTAAACTGGCTTTGTACTGTACTTTCAGTTGCAACGGGTCATGTTTTATATGTGTGGTACAATCCAAGAAAGCTTGTGCGGTGTAATTTCCTTAATAACGAGTGACTTCAAAATCTAGAGATTAGCATACTGTTCATGCTTGCTTTTTACCGGCCTCTGACAAAAGAGGTCGAATGCCTGAGCATCTGCGAACACTGAGACAATTAAGTACCTCTCAAACCAGAAAGTTATGGAAATAAATCACCGCTCCGTAACATTTGTTTTTCCTTTCCCTGTCTTTAAATGAAGAAAAAAGCGAGTCCATCTATTTTGTGTTATTTGGTAGTCGAGGTTTCAGTGTAAGGTGGCAAGGCTTACGAATAATGAAATATATAATGGATTCTAACCGTCAAATAATAAATCTCTTCGAACGCCACACATACAAATATGTGCGCAAATCTTGGGCATGTGGTTTTAGTTTCAGCCCATTTTGACATCTATCAGCTGATCTTAGCTATATCAAAAAAAATTTAATTTATCAGTGGACAATCAGAATTTTGAACAATTCTCAGCTTTCCATTAAGCCCTAACCAGAGCCCTCACACAGAATCAGAATATGCACTAGCCTTGTGTCCTAGTCAAACGGAGTGAATTTTGGGTTGTCACAATTACTCGGAAATGGCTTTGAGCCAATTTTTGAGTTACGTTGTAAACCCAGTTCAACTGAAGCAATGACTTGCTTAGAAAACTTGTCATCCAAAGCAAAATAATGTGAGCAATGATTCCACCTAGATTCAATTGTCCTAACCAATAGTTGGTTAATTGAGGTGAAATTCTGTTTCCATTACACTTTTGACCAGATTCGTCAGTTTTGTGTAACTGACCCCAATAACAGGATTAACATTGTAAATAAAGTAAATTCAGAAATAAAAAATTAAGGTTAAAACATACTTACAGTGGACTACAATTGTTGTGTTAATGGATGGGACTTCCACTGAGTTATTGGCTCGACAAGTATATTGTCCTGCATCCGTTCTGTTTATATTATCGAACTTTAAGAAGGCAGATTTCTTTCCTGAACTTTCCAGTACTCCATTTCTAATCCATGCTACATCCGGCGGTGGTTTCCCCGAAGCTTCACAGGTCATGGTGACGGAGGATCCTTCAATGTAATATTTTCCTCCTAAAGAGAGGTTTATAAGCGGTGCCTCTGAAAGGTAAAAGAGATTATATCATTTCTCATGGCGTAGCAAATATTACTTAACCTGAGTCTTAAAGTTTGACTCAATTTCAATAAAGTAAACAAAAGCATCCAGCAATTGATCCCCAAACTTCACTCAGTACAAGTTAACTTATTGGCACTTGCTACTGAAGAACTTGCTCACAAGCTAAATTGTAAAGCAGAGCCCCAGCCTCGGGAATTAAAGGCTAATTTAGGAAGTCACTCATTGGGCTAAGTACCCTGGCCCCTGGGCCACTCCTATTATTTTTAATAAATTTTTTTGCTGTTGCATAAGCAAGTTGGAATAGAGCCAATCAAGCCACACTTCACTTGGACTTTAGCCTGACAAAGAATCTACAGAAGACATCCTCAACCCAGAGAACTGAAATTTTGATGAAAGACTACGGATTCTTCCAGATAAAAAGAATATCCAGGTGGCATGCTGAATGCTGCTTACCCATTACTTAAAGTAATCATCTTCTTGTACTGATTGTTCTTTTATCAAACATTAAGTAACTCGATCGTTCAGTATGATTGTTCTGCAAAGGGAGTTTGTAGAGGGGAGGGTTTCGAAATTTTCCTCGGCATTTTGAAGAATTATACGCAGAAATAAGATGTTCTTAACCCAAGTCAAACGCAAAGAAAACAAATTATCCCCCTGCATTAAGAATGGACTATATGGACACCACTATTAACAATTTGAGCTATTAAACTAAAGATTATTAAACGTTTTGCTCCTTCCCAGCAGAGAGGTTATCATTAAGCAAATGAAACACATCCTCAATCTGTCGTTGGCATTATATTTACAATGGAGCAGCGACATCCCATCAGAGTTCTACGAACATATGTTATATCCCTAAAGAGGAGAGTTACATTTCAATACAATCTTGAATTAATGTCTCCAAAACTTATCGCGAGATGATTTGAGTTGGTCCTTAAAACTAAAGTGAAACCAGTCAGGGCCATATCCAACATGAGGCAAACAGAGGCACTTTCTAGCAAACAAACAAACAAACAATTTAATTTTCACACAACATGGTCCAATCTTGGTCTTGGTGAAAATGCAAAACAAACAGTGCCTAACTATTGGATGGGAAATACTTAAGAGCAAAAAGCGGCTTAAATTCACGCTAAGCAGTTCCTAGTAATAATTGACACAATATTTGAGCTTGTTTGACATTAGCAGAGAAACTGTCTTCCAGACCATCAAGAGATGTTGATGTTTATTAAGAAACTAAAGAAGATGATAGGAAAGAAGTTGTAGAAGAAACACTAAAAATACTACGTGATTCACCTTGAACTGGATGTAATATTCTCGCAGCTATGGTTAAAGCACATTCAAAATGTCACTTAAAGTAGAAGTCAAAGCCCTAACAAGAAAAATTGATCAATTATTATACTAGGAAACTGGGAGACCAGAAGAAGGCCATTGTCCTTCTAATGGTGCTAAAATGTGCCGCGTATCAAAAGGAACAAAATAATTCTTAACTGTGTTCAATTTGCAGAAACCGTGGAAGCATTACCCTCATCAATGTCATCAGCAGTATCAATAGCGGAAACCTCTGGATGTATGCAAAATTTAAATGCTCCACCTGGCTAAACGATACCAACATGGAAGACCCTATGCCACATGGAAAAGGCATTTAACCACTTGATGGTGAAATATAGTCAGGATAGAAATGAAATTTTTTCGAAACCCAATGCCAAAAGGAAAATGATAAACACACTAAGTCTAAACCTGAAAAAACTATTGCCAGTGCATGGGACATCTTGGATATGGGGCGAGCAGACAGGAAAAAACTAGTGAATGAATAGCTATCAAACTGGTCAAAAGAGGCCTTTAGGTTCTCTTTGATGAGCAAAAAGCCTCTACTATCACAAATTCAATATTTGCAAATTTTTCTTTTTCCATATTTGCTTTTAATTTTTGAAATAAAATGTTAGAAATTACTTTGCAGGTATATCAACACTAGCAAATGATATATATCAGGGAGTGGATTTAACCAGATGTCACAAGCTTCACTTCATTCAGAAGGTTCGGTATCCATTTTACAGCTGTTATTCACAGTGCTTTTAAGGATCAAGAAGTCACCTTTAAGACTTAAATAGTCAATTTATTGAAATTCAAGTATTCTTCTGATTGAGAGGGTACAGAAGAATTATCTGTAAAATTTGCAAGCTATATACATGAATATGTATATATATATATATATATATATATATGTAAAATTATATGAGTATTGAGATATTACAGATGCTTTCAACTTTGAGTCTCAGTCAAGTGACCAAGAAGTTACATACTGAATATCACTCTTGTTTTTAAGTACTTGATGTTGTTAGGACATCCCAGATACTGTATTTGAAAGTGAACGGAAAAACTCCCAGAGAGAAGATTAAAAAGTCTGTTTAAAGAACATTAGGCTTCTGCTTTTGAAAAGTTTAGGTTACATAAGCTCACAAAAAGTTTCATACTCTGAATTGAAATTGAATACTTGAAGTCTCTAAGAGTTCTTAGTGGAATTAATTCGGTTTCTTAGTGGAGCAACCAAAGTCAGCAATAAAATTAGAGCTGTTTAACTGACCTCCATGAATATAACAGCATCTGCTAAGAACAGTATTCCTACCTGGCCACATTGATCATCATCAAATTATTTTCTGTTTGCATGGATTATAGATTTCCTTGGTTTATTGCTTCCATAATTTTAAGAAAATTTTGTTCCATTGCACAAATCTTTAAGGTCTCGACTTGCTGCTTAGTGTCAGAAAACTACCTAAGGAAGTCACCATTCTTTTGACTAAATTTACATCTGTGAACCTTGAAGATCATAATTCACAAGGTGCAATACTGACTTTCACTCCCTTAGCAAGTCACTTTAAAAGGCGTGAAAAGCAAGGTGATTTTTTTGACATCAAATAATTTCACAAGCTGTCTTTGATTGCTCACGCAATATTTTCCTTTATTGATCTATGTGTAGCAAAATTGTGCAACCAGTTGGATTGTTTCTAGTTTTGACAGGCCACTTTTAATTGACAGCTATGCTAAGGGAAAATCTCAGTACCGGTTAATAAAGGTTATTTATGCATAACAGAGCAACCCAGTAGTTGGTGCCAGAAGAATAAAACAATAAATGTTTCATAACTCTTTGATTTCATACTAATGAAAAACAGCAAAATAGAACCTCTTTTTTCTTTTTAGGAGTGTGGTGTCCCATGCCAAGTAAAAATAACACTACTGCTCCCAAAAGTTGGGTTAGATAGCTTACAAGCCACTTTCAGCCCTGAATATGAAGGTTTGTGCAGATATCAGAAATATGAGACATGAGTTGAATGCATTTAATTTATGTTTGATTAATAATGGTAAGTCTGTAATACATACCTGCCACAATAAGCTGCACTGTACTTTCTACCGAGTAGAAAAAGCTTCCCCTCATTTCACATTTAAATCTGGTATTGTCTTCAGGGTTGATGTTCTTGATAACCAGGGTAGCACTTCCTTCAATTTTCACTCTTCCTTTGTAAGATGGAGGAATATCAGGACGTTCTTGGACACCACGACTGTCATTAACCATCATTTTGACAAATGCACCAGCCACCTGAACACTATATAGAGTGCTCTGAACATTATTATGTGGATCAGCGTAGTCCCACACCAGGTTGGCATCACTACCATTGTTAAAGTAGATCGGATTATAAGTTTCGCGGGTAAAATGCACACCCACTAAAATAGACAACCATAAACATAATATTCTCAGCCCTTTAGTTACAAATGTAAAGATAATATTTAGGAGGAAGGGCTTAAATAGAGTTCACCATAAAGGCACTTTTAGTGCAAGCAGTAACAACAATAAGTGTAAATATTTAATGGCTTCCTAAGGTCACCTTAAACAATATTTCATGGGTCAGGAATATTAAAATTTTCACAGGTTTTTCATGGGATTTTTTATGTCTTTTACATGGCACTGAGACCTTGGAAATGCTATAGATTTAACGATGAAATTCTGTGGAAAATCTATGAATTTACCATGAATTATTTCACAAGATTTTCATGGGTTTTGATTTCATAGTGCTAGCCACCTTTAGCCCTGCATATGAGGGTTTGTGCAAAGTTATGCTAATGGTTACCTTCTACAGATCTCAGAAATATGAGACATAAGTGGAATGAATTAATTTATGTGTGTAGATCAATGGTTAAGTCTGTAATACATACCGTCCACAATAAGCTGCACTATACTTTCTACTGTGTGCAAAAAGCTTCCCGTCATTTCACATTTAAATTTGGTATTGTCTCCAGGGTTGACGTTCTTGATAACCAGGGTAGCTCTTCCTTCAATTTTAACTCTTCCTTTATAAGATGGAGGAATGTTAGGATGTTCTTGGACAGCATGACTGCTTTTAACCATCATTCTGACAAATGTACCAAGTAGCATAACACTATAGATAATGTGCTGAATGTTATTATGTGGATCAGCATAGTCCCACACCAGGTTGGCATCACTACCATTGTTAAAGTAACTTGGATTAGAAGGTTCCTGGGTGAAATTCACACCCACACCCCCTAAAATAGACAACCATAAACATAGTATTCTCAGCCCTTTAGTTACAAATGTAAAGATAATATCAAGGAGGAGGGGCTTAAAAAGAGTTCACTACAAAGGCACTTTTAGTGTAAGCAGCCACAACAATAAGTGTAAATATGCACTTTGTTGGTATTCACTGATATAAATCAGCTTGAAATATACTTTCATTTGCTTAGAAATTAGGTTCAACAACAGTAATACATAACTATTTACACCTTATGAAAATCATTTCTGACAAGTTCCACTTTCTTTAATTTCCAAAATGAGTACCTACATACTTTTATTAAAATGTATTTAATAAAAAAACTGTTGAAAGTCACCTGGAGTTCGGAAATCGTTTCGACGAACACCACGTTCAGTAATGAAGTGTCAGCGTTTGCGATGTCTCAGCTTAAATGGGACATGGTAAAATCCTTTGTGCAAGAGAATAAATTTCACACTTACCTGACCCATGAAACTTTACCAGCAGAAGAAAGAGTAAGTAACTTTCATGATCACGGAAGGACACCATCTTATCAGTCCTTTGCTGATGCTTCAATGAGGAAGGTTGCCTGAATCCTACGGAAGTCCGTTGAAGGAAAGGACGAGAAGGCTCTCCTTAGTTTTAAGACTGGGACCGAGTGTCACGACTCGGGATATCTGCATGAATTGCAGAAACTTTTCTTTCGAAGAAACTTTCCATTCTGAGTAAACTATACGTGAAACTTGTCAATGCGTCGAAAGAGCGTGACTGTCAATGGCAGCGATGTCGATCACGCGCATGTGTGAAGCTGAATGAAAGTCACGCAAGTGAAAAATAACTTGTAACAGACAGTTTCCATCTCCTCTTTCTTGTTTATCTCCCGTGGATTTTTTTTCCAGTGGCTGCTAAATATAATCAAGATAGGGTTCCGCTAATCTATTCCCTGTGGGGATGCACGAGAGTACCCATATTCCTGGGGCCGGAAACGGAGGTCAAGCGGATCGCGTGCAAAATACTTGCGCAATCCAGACGCGCAAACTAAGTCAGTATATAGCAAAAAGTGCGGGAAAATCAAATCGAATCAATTTTTAGGGGGAAATTTTCCTCAAGATTCTCTTTATCTTGATATCAGCTTCTTTGTGAATCTTCGAACCATGTCATCTAAAAACATCTCTGAGACTCTAAGTTTTGTGCCCGATATAGAATCAGCCGAGAAGCTACTGCACGAACACGAAGTGGAAACAACAACCAGTTTTGTTGTGTATTATAGCTACGGTGTTGGCCAAGGTAAGTCTTAAGTCAGAGGGGCGCCTCAGATGAACTCTGGTTACGAGAGGGAATGTTAAGTTGAGGGATGCAGGGGAGTAGGGGTCATGGGGAGACCAAGTGTAGCGAACACACGGGTAAATTTCCAGACAGTTACTCATACCATACAATTTATTCTAAACCAGTAGTTTCAAAAACATGAATAACTAAATCACACTTCAACCAACTACCGAAAACAATAACTACGATTACAAAGCTAAACATCAAACGGCAAAAGACAACGCAAAACGTACCTGACGGTTTGGATAAAGGGACTACACGAAATGCCACAAAGAAACGATGAAAAGACAACAAACTTAATAACGATAAAGGGGTAAGTTTCTAAAGAAACTGTGGTGCTGCGTCGGTGGGAGAGTATAGCAGGTAATTTAGTGTTAACAAATGAGTTGAAAACGTAAATTAGCCAACGTAAATGGTAAAAAAACTGACGTTTCGAGCGTTAGCCCTTCGTCAGAGCGATTGGAGGAATTGTGGGTTGTGTGTGGGTTTATATGCAGAAAGTGGAGCTACGCTATTGGTGGGAAAATGGTGACGAGAAAACAGGAATAAATTAGTTGAATGAAAAGCGCTCGTTGATTCCGTGGGGATTAAGGGTGCCGATTAGGAAAATAAATTTTTGTTCTAGTGTTTTACGGCTTTCCGAACTGCCTAGATGTAAGGAAAGGCCGCAAACTGCCATATGCTGTTTAGAATGATTAGGAAGATTAAAGTGTCTAGCGACTGGTTTGGATGCGTCCTTGTCATTTCTTTCCACGTCGCGAAGGTGTTCTCGGAATCGGTCACCTAGTCGTCTTCCTGTTTCGCCGATGTATAACTTATTGTAATAAGTGCAAGTTATGCAGTAAATAACATTGGCGGAGGTACACGTAAAGTGATCAGTGATCTTAATGGATCTCTCTACGTTATGAATGAAAGCTAAGGACAAGTTTTGCATCGTGAGCGAGTTCATTTAAAAGTTCCAGATTGGTCATTGGTTAGAAATGAACTCCTGACTAAAAAGTTGCCTGTTGGGCATGGTGGTGGCCCGCTTGAATGACAATGGCGCAGCTCCACTTTCTGCGTATAAACCCACACACAACCCACAATTCCTCCGATCGCTCTGACGAAGGGCTAAAACTGAATAACGTACTGTTATTTTCGCGCGAGAATTTAAATATATACATACGGGCGCGGGGACTGAAGCCTAATCGGCAAATAAACTGCTGACCCTGAATTTGTTGTAACACCAAGAGGGGAGGGAGATCTAAAAACTTCCTACTGTGGCATTACATAAAAATTGCAAATTAAATCTACTCTTTATTTTGATTTTGAGAGACATTCACATTTTCTTTTTTTTTTCTTTTTTTTACAAAATTGGAAAGCGCTATAAAGCTTCAATAGCTAAAATATGAGAAACAGAAAACGTTCGATTACTTTGCTATTTTTCTCTTCGTACTCTACCGAAAACCGGTTCACCAGGGCCTGAATTATGGAAGAAATATTTCGAAGAAAAGGTCTTTATAGCAGGCAACATTCATGGATCAACGCAATTTTTCAAAGATTAAAACTGGAAAGTTTGGGAGTAAAGAGGAAAATAGAAATGATTTCTTGGTGACAAGATTTGTTCATGTAAAACTGCTTCATATATAGAACTGGTTTAGTATTTGCCGGTGATAGTCACCATTATGCATCCTCTGAAAATTTGGTTATCGAGTTTTTCTTTAAAGCTACTATCCAAAACGGCCAAGTTATTCGAATAATTTGATGCTAATACAAGTGTTTGTTATTTCGAATGTGGAAGCGATCCTCGCAGTTATGAACACTACTTAAGTAGTATTGAAAATACGTCCTGAAAAAAACAGGCATGTACGGGATTTGAACTACATGGTAAGAGGTAAATGTGAGTTTAAAAAATCTTGATAATTAGAAAAATCTGAGTATTTATTTGGACAATGATCTTGAAAAATAACGGTAATAGGACTAAGTGGAGACCAATTCGGTCTGTATTCATACGAGTGATAATACAATCGGACGACCGCATCGAGTTCGATTTTCTTATCGCGAGTAATTAATCATAAAAGTTACAAATTCCGAGAAAAAAAGAATTTCCAAGTTATGAAAGAAAGGGAAAATATGCATTAAAAAGACTGATAAAGGAGGCGTAAATTGTTGAATGGTTGTGATTGGTCGATTTAAACTTCAACTTTGAATGCGATTGTTTTATTTAAACTACACCTTTAAATGGGAGTGGCTTGCTGAACTGCCTGATTACAAACTGTCCGATAACAACCTGGCAAGTGAATTAGTGAAAATTAGTGGAAAATAGGAGTTTCTTAAACCCATCACAATAGAGGAAAGTGTAATTCTTACAAATATAAAAATAATAAAAATACTAATGTGAATAATGATTTTGATGATAATAACAATAGTCATATTGATATTGATGATTATGATGATAAAGATAACCACCTCCAAATTACATTTACATACCCTGTTCACAGTTTCAAAGGAACTTTGACAGCGTAAAAATACCTGTCAGTTTGACAAATTTTTCTCATTTTTATTTTGTTTATTATGTTTTGTTTTGGTCATGTAAACACCTAGTTTATATCACAACTGAATTGAAAGGAACACAAAATTAATAAAACTAACTGCTACAGGGTGAGTAGTTCACCCATATTAGCTTTGGAATTCATCGCTTTTTGATCTTAATTTTTTCGGAACGTCAGCTGAAGAGGGGAGAATAATTTCCTTTCTGAAATGCTGACAAATTGTCATCGCCTTCTCTACCAAATCTTTAACATTTGCGCACAACTGTTTGTCGTAGATTTTCATGCTGATCAGCCTCTGGGAACGAAAGAAAAGTATAAGAAGATTTCTTTAATGTCCATTAAGAATTCTTTATTTCTGCATGACCTTATCTAAAATGCTCAAACACTTGGCAGCTAAGGAGGTCTTCAGTTGTACTTAGTTGGCTGATTAACCAACTTGATGGAGAGCAAAGGTACTTAGTTGCCGAGTTTATCATGATCACTTCGATCACTTTGATCTTGAATAACTCGACATATTTTATGACCCCACATGATATAACTGAATGTAAAAATTTTACCCTGTATAATGTTGCCATTGCTTTGAGCTGGTTTCTTAGACCAAAGAGGAGCGTTGGTCTTGTACCCGGGTCATCTTGTCAGCATCTCAACATTATGTCATACAGCTGTATCAATGTTTCATATAACACAGATTGATACTTGATATACGTATAGTAAATTGAATCAAATTGAAACGAAACACGCAAGTTGTTTTGATGCTGAATTCATCGTTATCACAAAAACTGTTTAACTTATTACTCTCTCGAATGTGGATATGCAAATCGATATGCAAATATCTTCCAAATTTTAAACAGTTAATATCTCCATAAAGTGGGGAATGAATTCAATTACTAAAGGAGTTCACAAGTTTAACCATGCTTAGATTCTTATTGAGTAAAAATGACGAAATTACCAAAATTAATCTATGATATGGGTGGGGTATCCAGTCTTTCCGCACCCTGTCGTTTCGTACCCAAGTTTGAGTCAGTTCGTACCCAAGCCACTGATCGAATCTTACCTGATTTGTACCCTTCCCAATTATTTAAAACACCTCCTCCGCGAGCGCGTAAACAGACGTCATCTGTTGGGTACGACAAGGTAGTATAGTCGAGCGAGTATTAGAGACACGGAAAAAATTATCTTGTGTGTACTTGAAACATGATTGCTTAGCGCAAGGTAAGTTTGACGCTTTTATTGGAAAAGTATATTACTTATAATTGTGACCTTGTCTTAAAATAACAGCTCGTGTAAGTGAGATGTTATTTCTACCATTGTTATTAACGGTAATAGTCAGTCTTACCAGCCCGGTAGTTATGTTGATGTCATTAAAGAGCTGCTAAACAAAGCTACCACAGACATTTTATTAGGCATACCACGCACGCAAGAGTTACCTTTGGGGATGGGTGGGTGTGGTTGGGTCACTAGGTAACTGATGTTTGTATTTTTGTAAAAGGAAAAAAGGATTAACTTTCAAAAGATTGCAACGAAATTATCGTTTAATGGAGAGGGAAAAATCCTTCAATATATCTGAAAGAAAGTCAGACACAGGTATTGCATGCTCTATTGTCACTAGTGTTTGAATAATTGAAAGGAAAAAAAACTGCATTGCTGTCACAGTTACTGTACTCTCCTTCGCAACCGCTGTTTTCGATTGTTTAGTCTCGCATGTATCCGACCTCTCAGTTTTAATCGATTCCTCTGCTGCAAAAGCACGACTTAAATATTCTTAAAATTCCTAATCGAGATCAAAACTTAGAGTTAGGGTTTGGTTACACCCAAACCAATTCAATGAAATTGCTTAGGATTTGATCTTTTGAGTTTGTCGGGAGGTCCAATTATTGTGACATCATTTGGTTGCATCGCTTTTTATATTGTGCCGTTAGAACTAGCTGTTGTTTCAGCAGAAGCTGAAGTGGAAGGAGAAACCACCCGGTTTGACAAGTGTATGTTATTGATGATCAACAGACCTGGACCTCTGGTCAGAGAGCCATGTCTCACATAGCAAAAACCTCACAACAATTAACATATAATTCTCAGTGAATTCACTTTTTTTCAAAGCCAAGACGACTCGGTGGCAATTTCCTCAAACTGTACACAACCATGGCACTCAGAGCAAGATCTCGTCGATATTGAAAATTGAATTTTTCTCCGCGCTGTCCTGCCTTTCAGAATTGAGCCAGAAAAAAACCGAACACAAACGCTTGTGTCAAGCATAAGTGTAAGTGTTTAATACCTGGAAGGGAAAACTATAGTATACATATCAAACTCTTTCCCCAGTGCGACGAACATTTGTTTTTCTCGGTTCCAGGTGTACGCAACCACTAACCCCACGTAATGCGCATGCTCTCCGTTACGAATTTTCAAAATGGCGGACAGGTCGTATACCTGATTGCTCAAACACTTTGTTTACGATTGTTGAAAGGACCGACTCATGGTTCTCCGTCTTCGTCTTGACATTGCTCTGAAATAGTATAGACTAGTAAGCTGAAACGAAAAATTAATCAGGGAAGTTTACGAAAAATCCAGCAAACAAGGTTTAAAAAGGCATTTATTTAGACTTCATACTTCCACGAACTTCACAAATCTTACTTGTTTATCTTGTAAGTAAACGATGGCAGATTAATTCCCGAAGCGCTTTCTGAGTTTCCCGATCCCTCTCCTACTGCTTTCACGCTTACAAAACAGGAAAAATCAAAAGGAGGAAGATACAGCTGTTTTGAAACGCCATTTGACGAAAGTAAATCTGCTTTTTGTTCGACACTTTACGTATCAAAACAAAGGAAATTTGTTCCTCTTTTTGATTCTGGCGGTACATTTTTAATTTGCGCTTGCGTAAAAGAGATATCGCCCGAGACCCTTCGCTCGGTCGTGTTTTAATCAAAAACGTCTTGTTAATTTCACGCAACCGCTCGGAGAAAAGGTAAAAATGACGAGGGAAAAACTTTACTTTCAAGTTAGAAAATTATCGAAATAGAAAGCCACAATATTATAGTTTAATATTTCAGAGGTACATGGAGTGCTTTTTCCGTAGAGAATCCGCACGATGGTGAAACATTCGAAAATTACACTCGATTTGAGTGGGGTGTTGAAGTGGGCGTGGTCACTACATTCATGTTAAGGCTATTTGTACCCCATGAGTTTGATATGTTTATCGGTAAACGTATTAAAAGCGTTTCAGCGTTTGAGAATATAAAATCAATTGGATTAAAACGTTCCAGTCTAATTGGAGTAAGTAGGCGTGTAAGGCAAACATGATTAATCCCTGAAACTTGTTGTCGCGAAGTGTTTAAACTGTTAGCCAGTCATACACCGTAAACTACACTATTAAATCCTCGACGTTTGCAGACAACTGCTTGTCGTACATTCTCATGTTGATCAGTTTCTGCAGAGAAAAATAATGCAATAACAAGCATCATTAAAAAAGTGTGCCTCTTACGTTATAAGCGGTTATCCTCACAAGTGGTCAGCTTTTGACACCAAAACAAATTCAAGGAGAAAGTATTTATTGCGTCGTCGTCCGCCGCACTTTGTGCATCCCAACGCAGTTATGCAATCATCTTATGATCTTTCAAATAACCATCAAGTGTCAATTGTCATTAAGACATTGTAGTTCGCTTCTTCGCTGCTTTTTCGTGGAGTGTTAGCTTCAGTGACATAACAAAAAGATGCAATCCAAACTTCGTAAAAATTACAAGGGTGAGTACCTACTACTACCCTTTCAAGGCTCAATGATGTTAAGTTTAAATACTAATTAGCCGAGCCTAAGCCAGTCGGTCCTACGTGAAAAACAAAATGTTCATGTTGATCAAAATTCTCACCTTGCGTTGGGTTTCCATGTCCTTGAGCTGATTTTTCAATTCAGTGAAGGTTGGTCTTGCACGTGGGTCATTCTTCCAGCATTGCATCATGATCTCATACCTGGTATTGTTCAAATGATCTGTTTGAGATTTAAAGAACGTTTCCTTGTACGATGAGAGATAACGAGTATAAAAATAAAACTTACAAGTTTTCATCCACATGTTGTGGTTTAGGCATCCTGTATCCATCCTGAAGTAGGTCTGCAACTTTTCTTCCATCCATTCGTGGGTAAGGTGTACCGCCTGGAAGAACCAAAAGACCATCAAAATATAAATGTACTAAAAAAACGACCTTCACTGAAACACCACCTGCGTCACTTGATAGAGTTTGAGATTCCATGAGCAAGCTCACTGCGTTTGTCTAACTCAGCAAGATACAATATTAAATTAAACATGGTATATAACAAAAGACATCCATTCGATGTTACCTATGGTGAAAATCTCGTACAACAAAACTCCATAACTCCATCTGCAGAAAGACAAATCAAACGAATATAAATTAAGTGACTGTAGACATAAACAATATAAACGACGAATAAAATATATATACGTATTATTATACGTTCATAAATATTTTCCTGCTGCACATCTCTGGCCATTCCGAAGTTTGTCACTTTACACGTTTCCTTTTGTCCAACCAAAATATTGCGGGCTGCAAGGTCTCGGTGAATGATCTAAGAAAGAATTGATGCAACAGCAAGAATTAGCGGCTGCAGAAGAAAAAGAACTGAAATGAATTGGTTCACTTAAGAAATTAGAAATGTCGAACAACATAATAGTGTGTGCGTATTTCTCTTTCTTCCAGATGAAAGAAAATTAAATTCACTATTATTACTGTCTCATTTTCCAGAGAGAAGCAAACTACTTTATTTGTGCAATACGTAGTTATTTCGTAGAACGCTTATCGTAAGATTTTAATCGAAATAGGGTTCTGTAATGTAGCAGTTTAGCAACCAAAGACGAATTTATAAATTTCAAGTTTTAATTCCTTCTCTTCCTTGTCACTAAATGGATATTTGTTGTACACTCAGTTCACTAGGCTCAATATCTCAATAGATTTTATTCATTCACGTCTCTGCCTTCGCGTTCACGAGAAAAACCCAGATATTCTATTTCGATGGGGTGCACTTACAACGATTCACAAACATCATCATTCGCATATTGAAATAAAACTTAGATGATGAAATCAAAGTTGTGAGGGTTCTCGGTCATAACAAAAAAAAACGTCATCAAGACGGTAAGAATACGTTTGCATCTCCCGAGCGTGATCTTGTAAAGACATAACATTCTATGCAAGAAAAAGCTTAACATGACGATACACCTTACAAGTAGGCTTTAGAGTTTCTTTTTCAATTGACTTACAGATTTTGAGGTCAAGTAACTCATTCCATCAGCAATTTGCCAAGCAAACCTCATCAGCTGCTGTGACGTCAGATTTGTTTGTGGTTTGATATCCGGATCTTTGTAGTAAGTGTCTTTTAATCCACGGCTCTTTCTCAGGTAACCCAGCAGATCCCCACAAGGCACATATTCAATCAAAACTAGCAGTTCTTCTAAAGAAATTAAGCAATTTAATTGATATATTACTCCCTCTCTAAAAAACTTAGCAGTAAAGAAAATAAATGAATAGCTCAGTCATGCTCAATACTTTTAAAGAAATCGCACGAAAATAAGATGTGGTTTTACGAAGCAAAGCTGAAAAACTATGTAACGGTCTCATAAGAAGTTACAGACCAAATATTCCCCTACAAAACGCGTTTCTGCTCACACAATAGAATGGTCTGTTCAGTGGCAAATATTCTGTCTTAGTCTATCAGCAAATCTAGGAGCGTCCATGTTGGCTGAAAAAAGATAAAATTAACTTATGCGATGGTTGTTTGTTGTGCTCAGTTGTGAAGCAGTGACTTTTCCATTGACGAGAAAATGTTACAGAGTGAATCAGATGCAAAATGTGTACAACAAAATTAGACCCCATAGCCAAAGCGTACCTGATTCTGTAACACATCCCAGAAGTTTAATGACGTAAGGATGTGGTTTCAGCTGCTTCATTGTGTCAAGTTCTTTCATCAAATCTCTCTTGTCCGATTCAGTAGCGTTTCCTGGAGCGTTAAAAAAAGTAAAATTTGGTTAATGGGGAGATTATGCAAAATTCCGAAATAATAACACTCGTTATGAAATGGCAAATCGCTAAAAAAATACGGTAACCCAATAACATTTCCTGAATGGCTGTAGGTCAAGACTGTCATTCAATTTACGGTACAAAAGCTCACCTTTCAGCATTTTAATAGCCACTGTGGTCGTTTCAGGACTTCCTCGAAGTCCTACTGCTGTTCCCATGGCAGCCTGACCAAAAGCACCTTTACTAATGATTTTTTCTATGGTCACGTTATGTCTTGGAACTTCCCAGCAGCGTGTTAACGGATGAAGGGGCACGTAATCAGCACTTGGAGCTGTTCTTTGTACTTTTCTATCATCCTTGTTGACTTCCATGAGATCCATGTATTCCGCAGGAGGCTGAGTGAGTTTTCTGGAAACGGGTACACTTGGTTCGATATCTTCTAATCCTGTTTCATTCTATTAAATCGAAATACCGTTAAGGTATTAATGTACAAATCTGCTATTAATCCCATTAAAAAGTTCCACACGGTTGTAAAAATCAGTTTACCCATTTTCATCAGACAAACCTTTACATTCTTGTATAACAAAAGATAACAAAAGCTTCATAATCTCTGTTGTCCTCATTATTACTAACATTTTGTTCTCTGCTTTTGAAAGTATCATCATCAGGGACAATGGAAGGAAAATCTTTAAAGTAGCTTGGTAAAGGACAGGATCCTAGGACAAAGACCTTATTTAGCCTAACTTCCTTCCTTGTATCATTGTATCTTCCACTAATGCAACATGCTTTTGTTTCGTAGAACTACACCTTTTCCCCTTCTTATTTTCTGCAAGGGTTTATTTTCTCGTAGAAAGTAGAGATAAAGTGAGATAACATAGTTTCTGGCCACGCTAACATAACCACAATGTCTTAACTGTTACTTACGTCGTAAACATCTCCTTCATCTGCATAATTCCTACAATTGAGGAAGCATACGAAAAGTTCTAATCAGCTTCAAGTGGAATTTTGTGTTAAGATGAAACCATATCGGGCACATTACATCGACACAATCCAAGTGCCAGTAAATTCTTACCTCTGTTTCCCTACTGCGACTGAAAAGGAATGAAAGGAAAAAAAGACAAATGATGTGGATGTGGGTCAAAATTTTGGTTAAAAATGAATCTTGCAGCCAAACCTCTAACATAGCTTATGATTTTTTACCTACCTTTCTTATGTAGCCAGATTATGTAAATAATTAGAAGAAGGATTGTGAAGGCAAGAACCCCAATTATGGCTAACAAGACGTTGTTAGATGGGCAGTTACATTCCTCAGGACCTAAAATGATTCATTTTGCAAAGCTTGATCAAGTAACATTCAAACAACATTTACACTAATCCTGGTCGATAAACTGCTCTCATTACATAGCTTAGGCTCATGACCGAAAAAC
Source organism: Pocillopora verrucosa (assembly GCF_036669915.1). Classification (NCBI taxonomy): domain Eukaryota; kingdom Metazoa; phylum Cnidaria; class Anthozoa; order Scleractinia; family Pocilloporidae; genus Pocillopora; species Pocillopora verrucosa. The sequence goes on from NC_089317.1 coordinate 12,067,050, forward strand.
TAAGTCTCATTGGTTAGGTACGAAGGAAAAGTAAGGTGCTACTCTTTCTCTTATAATTTCTAAAAGTAAGATTTTGTTTAATTGACTAAAAACAACAACAACGACAGAAACAAAAACCTGGAAATATATCACGCACGGGAATGAGTTGTTTAATGAAACAGATACGGAATACAATTAGAAAAAGTCCGTTTTCGGAAGAAAAGGTGTAAACATTTTACAATTTACCATGGTTTGATGCTACTCTTGTATACATAGCTGCCAAGCCTTTGATTTGGAGTGAGGCTGAGATTGACCATGTTGTGATGGAGACTAGTATCTAGTTTGCATGATTAAAAAAGTCATTTGCATTTAAAAAGCAGCAAGGTCTGTATCATAACAAAATCACCTTCAGACTCACTCCTGTTCAAAGGCTTGGCAACCAAGCACGTAGCTGTAAAATGGACTGAAAGTAACTGACAAATTACGATTCGTAGACCCAACGTTTCAACACTCCTGTCTAGTGCCTTCATCGAGGGTGATCTAATCGTTACATCAAGAGGTCCTTTTACATGCTCACTAATTAGCTGCCCTTTTTTCTAACGAGGTGTAAATATGCGTCAGGTAGTGAGCCGCCATCATCACGATTTAAGGAGCGTGGGCAGAGTTAATATGCCAGGCTTCCATTCAAAGGTGCTGGTGCACGTGGTAACATGGATTAGGGGTGATAATTTTAGAATTATCCTTCTCAATTGCATGGTTAGTTCGGCATGTGTGCTCCGACAAAGCTAAATTTTCTTTTTTACAAAAGAAGGCCGCTTTTTGATGCTCTTTCAAATGTTAACCAAACTGACGTTTGGTCTTTCCTATATACTGGTGATCGCTGTCATTGCACAGAATAGAATAAAAAGCGTCTTAGTTAGTTGCTCATTTGTGATAGAAACCTTAGGTTTGACAATAAAATATTCCCCAAATCTGAAAAGGTTTTTGAGCAATATAAACGTTGTGGCTATTCAAAATTCTCTTCATAGGTTCCGAAACACCGTGAATGTAAGGAATAACAGCAAAACCAGTCGCTGGTTCCTTCTCATCAGGAGTATTACTTGTTGTAACTTTATTCCTTAAATCTTTAAACTAGAGTAGCATCAAATCATGCCTCATAATGCACCTGGTTGCTTTGTGAACTTCAATGCGTTTAACAATTTCTTTATAAATTTACCTTTTGCTGTGCTTTCCAAGCCATCTGTGGGGATAAAAACTCTATTTAGAGCTGAATGAAAGTAACTGACGGTGGTTAACAAATTGCTGAGTTTATCTCTAGTGGAGAAAGTAGTGCTGATACAATGATCAATGCTACGATCCAGAGTCCAGCCCCCCCTATTTACGCCTGGTGGATGACTCTATCTCTTTGCAATGCGTTTGCATGTCAAGGGTCAATTCCTTGTCATTATAAACAAATCCCGAATAGGAATGTAATTTCTGAATTTGATATTATTCACACAGCCATCAGCTATAAGTGTAATTGCCGCCGTTTAACTATTGTTATTTAATTAACCTGTTAACTGAAATGTAGTAACAAAATAAACTGCGAAACAACTTCTCGTACATCAGCCAATGGTAAAATTTTTCTCATTGATTCAGGTTTTTGCAAGTGAAGAATTCACCCTTAAAAAACCTCGATGTTGATGACACGGAGAGTGCTTGAAAACGAAGTAGGGAAAATGATATACCGACGAAAGGGGAAAGTAAGATTCATTTGAACATACTTCCCTCTGCCTTGACTTGCTGCATATTTGCTTCCTCTTGTTTTAGGCTTTCACCAAGCTCATTAGTTGCGGTAACGGCAAACTGATACACCTTTCCTCTCTCCAACTCTATTTTCAATTCTCTCACAGAGACATCTCTGATTTTCCGTATTTCTGTCCACTGTCCCACTTTCCCATCAGTCATCACTCTTAGGTACACTGTATACATGGTGATAACTTTTCCATTACGTTTTGGCTCCTTCCACTTTAGGGTAATTTTATTATCTGTTGTTTCACTTGGCAGTTCATCTATCTCAACCACATCTGGGGCTCCTAGATTGATGTCAACAACACAAATACTGTGAAATTTGTAATAATTATCCAACTTCTTGTAACAAATCTGGTCACAACCATTATCAGTAATTAAATCGCCTCACTGTCAAAAGAGATAATTGGTTTAAGAAAATATATGACATTTTTTAAAAATGTTTCGACAGTTCTTCTGCTGTCTGAAGTTCTAATGTATACAAAATACAAAGTTGAATTTAAAGTGTATAACAAACTCCTGATTGGACAAAACAAACAATGGAAACAACAATGTATGCAATTACAAAGAAAGTTTTAAATTAACATGATAAAGTTGATGATTAAGTTTAGCTTGCCCTCACTGAATGTGAATAGCTTCTTTGATTTTAAGTTGGAGAGTTGTGGAAGCGTGATCTAAGGTGCTAAAACACTCATCAGAACATAGAGTGGGACATTGTCGAGAATTTTGTAAATGTCTGAACGTGAGAGTTCTTATCACTGACCAAGTGCTCACGCACACGTGTGGATAAATGCCGAGAGGATTCGCCGACATAGTTGGCATTACAGCCTGTACATAAAAACTTGTAAACTACACACGTACGGGGGATGGGGCCCACGAGGGATAGGGTCTCTCACACCAAACATATTACCCTTTTTCAAAAGATGAAAAAACCAACTTAGTATGTCCGTTATTACAATAACGCTTAGCAAAGTGGCAAACCCTTTTTTGCGTGACAACAGAAAAAGGGCCAAAGTAAGGTTATTTGAAATAAAAGGTCAGCGTAGTGTATGAAACGGAATCCGTTACGTTTTTTTCCTCATCTCACCTACTTTCACCGGTGGTTTATTAATTATTCTGCTTCTTAAAACGTAGGTACCTCTCAAACAATCATTAGAGAGGGAAAGGAAACTGGCCACTAAGAAGTGGACAAGCATTTAAAATAAAAAATCTTATAATAAAGTTATAGATAATCGCATGGGAGGATGTCGTCAATCTGCGGCGAGCAGATAACATTGTCAAAACTGGCACAAATCTAAGTTGGCAAAAAAATGATTTGTGTAAAGTGCTCAGTCACGAAATCATTTGCGATTCCTCACCTTCAAATAGGGTGCTAATTTTCCATTCAGTAGGATCTCCCTCGAATACAAAATTTCTGGAAAACAGTTTCACCGTGTAGTTGGTATCTTTCTCCAAACCACGAAACGAATAGGTTATCGTCCCAGGGTCGGTGATATTATTATTTTCTATCTCAGTTTCACCCTTTTGTAAGATCAGTCGGTATCCTGTAATGGGACTTCCTCCATCATCAGCCGGTGCTTTCCATCGTATTGTTATCAAAGTTGCTTGAATGAGTGATTCTGATGATTTGATGGATGCTTTCCCTGGTTTCTCTACAGTGCCATAAAAAAGGGATCATTTTGAGCAAAAAAAAAAGGAAGAAGAAATTTTTTTTGGTGAATACCTCATAGTGAGTTTTGTCACAATACTTAGGATGAATACAAGTCCTTGCATTATCATAGTTTAATGAATATACATGAAGCTACCGGATAAATTTGCCAAGGGCCTGATAAAAAAAGGAAAAGGTAAGAGTCCATGATTGAGGAAGTTATGGATACTCGCATGGGGGGGATGTCGTCTATATGCGGCGAGCAGATAACATTTTTAACACTGTTAAAACTGGCACAAGTCTAAGTTGAAACGTGTTTAATGCTACCCAAGGGTAAGGTGTCGACAGTTTTCTGCAAACGTGTTTGAACAAATATGGGTGCATTGCCCACTAAAAGATCACGAATACATTGGGCATAATTCCACTATTACGCCGCTATACTTCATTAGCGTAACGACAGAGAAAAATAGGTGAAGGTCTAACGCTTCTAAATAGGGGAAAAATGCGAACGGAACGCTCAGATAAGGCCGTAAGATGTATGTTGAAAACTAAGCGGCCAAAATTAGAAAATGAAAGAATAGTAGGATGACAAATCCCTTATTCGATGGTTTAATATACCCTTATATTTTTCCACACACCTCTGGGCCTTGCAAAATATACGCACACATTATATGTTAAACTGTCGGATAAGATGTACATAGGGAAAGAGCTACTTTGTCGTGTACTTTGTAAGAAAATGTGGCTTTTACTTCTACTGCACCTGAAACAGTGATAACGAGTAAACGCGAAATAAAATGCTGTCTAGTTTTCTTTTAATCACAACACACTGATATTTTTTACTTACTTATCTGATTTATCGTTATTAATTTCTCATCAGATGGAATAAGTCCATTGGTAGCAATGCACTTGTAATGACCAAAATCTTGATCACCCCTGAGTGGCACTTTGATTTCGTTTTCTCTGGCTGTGACTCTGCTTATTTCACTTCCTTCAGGTTTGTACCAAGAGAGTGTTGGTGTAGGAACACCATCAGAAAGGCACTTCAAAGTCACTGTCTGGCCAATCCAAGACTTCTTAGATGACGTGGTCACATTTTGAATTGTGGGCGGGTCTAAGAATAAATTAAAATGTAATGGGCAATTGAATAAATAATTGGTGATACTTCATATCGATCAGAACATTGACGAGCCTTATCATTCCACTATTGTGTCATTAATAGCATAATATGTCACATATATTAAAACAAGGCAAAAATACGTAGCAGAATATTGGCCGCACTGAACTATCCAAAGTTTACCTTTTTTGTTTTGTTTTTTTAAATCTGACTGTTAAAGAAGCGAGCTTTAAAGGAGGAACGACCACAGAGAACCCTCAAGGGTTTAGTTCAAGTTGTTTTCGTCTCTCGCATACACCTTATGTGATCGATACGTTGCACAGATAAGGCTGTAGGATGTAATTCCTATACTAAAATTAAAATACTAAAACCTGAAAATGAAATCCGTGAGTCGCAGAGTCATCCGTACCTTCGTTGCCATTCTTCATAAATAAATCTGGTTTTGCTGGCTGTGCATTGTTTTTTAAGGAAAAACGGGTCGCGACGTCAAGCTGCTAAATGACTTATTAATCCTCTCTTTTCTCTCTCTTTCCCAAATCGCTTTAAACGCCAGAAAAATATTGGTTTAGAAATAAATTTTTGGTAGAAAAATTAAATGGGTCGACTCGCGGCTTAAAAAAACCCTTTGTAACTAATTTCAATCCTTCACAAAAAGTTACGCAGAAAATTAAAACGTGAGGTATTTGTTTAAAATTGAACTTGTTAATGGGACTTTCATTGATTCAATAGTAGTTACTATAGCAGTGACAGTAACCAATCAAGCCGGGAAATTTGATCGTACGACCAAAATAGTACTGATTATTAAAAATAAGAAAAAACCTGATTATAAGTATTTTGCAATTCTAATCAAGATACTTGCAAGCAACAACACTCATAGTTTAAGCTATGTCTACTGGAAGATATATTTTTAATTTATTTGTGGTGACCGGATTTTAGTGAAAGTAGCCAGGAAAAGGAGAGAAGTAGTAATAGGTGCGCGCGAGTCGGAAAAACGTAAAAAAACGAGAAACGACATGAAAAAAATGGGCATGAAAACAGCGAGAGGAACGCAAAAGAGGGCATTTATCATAAGAACTAAGATAATGGGCTTTCCGTAAAATAAATTGAAGTTGAGCCAAAGGTGTTCATGTTTACAAGAATTCTGACGCGGTAATTTGATTTTGACAATATTTTCCGGTCAAACTTTTAAGAAATTACGGACCGCTTAAGTGTGATGCAAACAAACTTCATGAATTTGATTCTATTGTGAAAAGAGCGAAGCCTTTCTCTCCAATTTGCATTACATCTGTTTTAACTCTCATTAATCTGCTAAAAGATTTTTCAGTTTATGGAAGATCTTTCCGTAATTACAGCCCTCAATAATTCGGGTTCTTTTGGCAAGCATCTTTTTCACTTCAAGAAAAATTAAAATGTTATTCACTAGCTTAGGTCGGTCTGAATTGGGAAAAACCGTGTCTGGTGTCTCTATTTTGAGTGCTGCCCTGGCCGATGGTGGTACTAAAGACTTCCCAATGGGAACTCCCGGCTGGTGAAAAACATATATTTACTATCCCACTGCGCTTAGAATACAAATAATGCACAAATCGAGTTTAAAAGTCTCGCCATTATTAGAAAGCTTTTTGTTTTGTACAGTAATGAAACCTGTTCAACTGGTCGGTTATGCTTCCTATGCTTCCCTATCTGCTAAGCTTTTCCTGCCTGATAAGAAATGTACATAAAATAAAACATTTGCATAATAAATTACTGACTAGATGTTTTGGTGTGTAGAATCGATGAGTATTTTTACTTAACCTGCCCTTCACGCTTGTCAAAACATGGCACAACGCGTAAAACTACAGACCAAAACGTCTAACAAGATAATTATATATGTGTGTACATATATAATTGTGGGAAATAGTAGCGAATGCTGTTGGAAAGTGCTCAATACACATGAGTGTAGAGCGAAATACAGTTCAAAATGACTAAAATGAAACACGCATGATTCCCTGTAACACTGAGTTTCGTGCTTACGCACTCGTCAGACATTAGACTCGTCAGACGCCATTAAATCTGTCTGACGAGTGCGTGAGCACGAAACTCAAATTTACAGGGAATCATGCGTGTTTCACTTTAGTCACTTTGAACTGTATGAACATAGATATATATATATATATATATATATATATATATAAATATTATGAGAGGAAAAAAGGACGTAACTACATTTCCCGACAAGCCTGTTTCGTGAATCGCTTCACTCTTCAGGGGTTTAATGAAAGAATATTCATATGACTATCGTTTATATACTAGGAAGATTTGCATAATACGCGGTAAACTTAAAAACTTTAAAGTTCAGCTGTTGCGTAGCAACGTTTTGTTTCTGTGTCGGCATGAAGATACGAGTTCGTTACGCTTATTTAGTGATGAGAGGTCGGGTCGGTAAATTATCAGGAATTTTTCTTTTAGGCAGAGGTTGCACCTTTTACTGGAGCTGTTGTAAGGAGAGTTAGATGATAAGACGCGCCATGAGATAGAATAGTCAATGTTGTCGTTCTTGAGTGTCCAGATGTGTTTGCTGAGTTCGGTAGAGTTTTTGTGCTTGGCGTGGCGGAATGATGCGGTGTGATTTCTGTGTCTTGTTTTGAAGTCGGTTTCTGTAAGTCCGATGTATGTTTCAGAGGTGTTGTTCCGTGTGACGGTGGCTTGATAAACGACAACAACACCTCTGAAACATACATCGGACTTACAGAAACCGACTTCAAAACAAGACACAGAAATCACACCGCATCATTCCGCCACGCCAAGCACAAAAACTCTACCGAACTCAGCAAACACATCTGGACACTCAAGAACGACAACATTGACTATTCTATCTCATGGCGCGTCTTATCATCTAACTCTCCTTACAACAGCTCCAGTAAAAGGTGCAACCTCTGCCTAAAAGAAAAATTCCTGATAATTTACCGACCCGACCTCTCATCACTAAATAAGCGTAACGAACTCGTATCTTCATGCCGACACAGAAACAAAACGTTGCTACGCAACAGCTGAACTTTAAAGTTTTTAAGTTTACCGCGTATTATGCAAATCTTCCTAGTATATAAACGATAGTCATATGAATATTCTTTCATTAAACCCCTGAAGAGTGAAGCGATTCACGAAACAGGCTTGTCGGGAAATGTAGTTACGTCCTTTTTTCCTCTCATAATATTTATTCTGCTCTGCTTCAACGTATTGAGCACTGTTCCACGCGAAAATCGACTTGCAGACTTCCTATATATATATATATATATATATATATATATATATATATATAACTGCAGACAGTACTGTTTCGGCCTTCTGGGCCTCATCAGTGCAGTGTATGATGGAGGTAAGACCATATAGCCACCCCAAGTGATCTCACATATGTGGGATCATCTAAGCCATGCCAGAGTGCTCAAACTAGGAAAACTAGTGAGCATGCATAATGCTAGCAGCAATGACTCGTCCTAGTAGAGTGCTCAATTTGGACATGAAAGCAAAGCTTTGTATGCCAAAGAACTATATCTAACTATATCTATATATATATATACATATATGTATATATTTGATTGGATTTCCAAAAACATGCTTACAACATGTATGTTACAAGATTGACACTCGGTTTTTCCCCTGCTAAAGCTCAGCTAGTGGATGAACACTCTGTGTTTGGAGGGTGGTTGAAACTCCAAATCAGCACGCTTAGGAAGGGGTGCAAAAAACCTGATGACTAGGTTTTCAATGTACACCTTCAAGCTAGCCTTGCTAAAGAAAATGCAGGGGGCTTAACCCTAGCATGCAGCTCAGCCACCACCCTCTTCTAGGGTGAGATGCGAATGTTAGTTGTATGGAAAGCCCAGGGCGGAAATTTCTTTTTGAGTTGAGTTCTTATTAGGCTGGATTGGTTTCGTCTTTGTCCATCAATTCATAGTCAGAAGCCAGGCTTTGTAGCATCCCTCCTAGAAGACCAGATCATTTTGGCTAAGAGTTGGGTGAGGTTGGGGAAATTTTGAATTTGAAAGGGTTTTATCTTGGATATTGACTTTGAGTTTGTTGTCTTTTTGGGTATGTTTTGGTAAAATTTATACATGTTTATATGAATACACTCGTTTTCTAAAATGTTGCAGTTTGAAAGTATACACAATTTTTCTTTTTTTTCAAAATTACATCAATTTAAGGAAAAAAAGGGACTTTGAAAACTACATTCAGGGTGACCATTTACTATGGTGCTGTTAAATATAGGTTGGAATGTATCATAGATTCAGCAGCAGTAGCAGCGTTTTATGAAATGCTGAAAAAGAGACTTACATTGCACGGTGACATAAGCTCTTACTGTCTTTTCCTGTCTTACTCCATTGCTTGCGATACAAATATATTCTCCAGCATCGTTCGTGTTAATACTGGAGATTTTCAGCTGTTTGGTGCCACACAAATGAATCCCAGATTTTTCCCATCTTATCTTAGGTTCAGGAAAACCCGTCGCATCACAATTCAAAACCAGAGGGGTAGACGTATTAACTGTTATATTCTGTGGCACTTCTGTAAACTGGACGGGAACTGGGCAAAAGAGAGGAACAACAAAATTTTCACTCCACAGCATTAGAGTGCGATTTGGTTCAAAACCATCCACTTCATACGCTATAGAAATAAGATTATAAAATATGGCATATGTATCAGAACAATATCTAAAAAAGGAAACAAACTATCATCATGTCAGCTAATCAGAATTTGCATCAGTTTTGAAATACTGTAATGAAATCCATAAGTTTACAGTTCTTAGCGGACACATGATAATTGCTTTGGAAGGATGTTTTGCTTTGTTTTCTTTTTCTTTTTTTACCAAAAAAATGTAATCAGATCGAGGGTTAATCTCAAACTTGTAGCTAAATTCCAGGTATTCTGCTACACAATTAAATGTACAATCTTGTTAAGGCTCCCAAAAAAGCTACAGAAACTTACAGACTTCTTATGTCTGAAAACAATCTAGGGTAACCATAGGGTGCCATTTCAACCAAATCATTACTTTGTTTCTATTATGCCCTTGTGAATCATTGTTACGTTTGTTTCCTTATTATTAGGCACAAGTTCATCATTATCAGGTATTGGTTTTTATCATTAGGCACCTGTTCATCATTGCTAAGCACAAGTTCATCATTAAAATATATTAAGTTCACACGGTAAGCAGGTGGACAATCAGACATGGTTTGGTGCCTGCAACAAGTGGTCCTTTAATATGATCACTAATTAGCTGCCTTTTTTCTGACGAGGTGTAAATAGGTGTCAAGAAGTAAGCCACCATCATCACGATTTAAAGGAGCGTGGGCGGAGTTAATATGCCAAGCTTCCAAACAAAGGCGCTGGTGGTAACGCCGATTAGTGGTGATAATTTTTAGAAGTATCCCACCCAATTGTATGGTTAGTTGGGCATGTGTGTTCCGATAAAGCTGAATTTTCTTGCAAAAGAAAACCGCTTTTTGATGCTTTTTCAAACGTGTACCAAACTGACGTTTGGTCTGTGCGATGTATTCGTCGTCACAGTCATTGCGAGGAATAGGTTTTGCGAAAATAAGCCACGAATTCTGAAAAGGTTTTTGAGCAACTTTAACGTTGTGGCTTTCTTTATGGCTGTCTTTTTGCCTCAAAACCACGAAATTTGCATACAACGGCACCTACTATGAACAAGTTTTTGTTACAGCTATGGGTTCGCTCGTCTCTGCTGTCATTGCCAACATGGTAATGGCAGACGTGGAACAAAGGGCCTTAGCCACCTCACTCGTAAAACCCTTTTTCTGGAAACGATATGTCGATGATGTTATTTCTGCGGTATCCGGAAATGAAGCGGAGCGCCTCCTGTCGCATTTGGATTCAGTAGAGCTGTCTATCCAATTCACCCTTGAGCGTGAAAAGGATAGACATTTGTCCTTTCTTGATTTAAATGTGCCTAGAGGGGTTCAGGGTAATTTAGAGACAAGTGTCTACCGTAAACCTACCCACACCGACAAATACCTCGCTTTCGATTCTCACCACCCTTTTTTCCATAAAAATACTGTAGCCAAAACTTTACTCAGGAGGGCTGACGGTCTACTATCTTCACTCGATTCGAAGGCTGAGGAGAGGAAATATGTTTCTAATGTCCTAAAGGCAAATGGCTATATAAGAACCTTTCTCCGTAACTGCCAAAAACCAGTTACAACTGGTAGCACTCCTGATGAAAGGGAACCAGCGAATGGTTTTGCTGTTATTACTTACATTCCGGGTGTTACGGAACCCATCAAGAGAATTTTGAATAGCCAAAACGTTAAAGTTGCTCAAAAACCTTTTCAGACTTTGGGGCATATTTTCGCCAAACCTAAGGATCCTGTCCCGAAAGAACAACGAACCGAACCGATCACTCTTGTTGCAGCGTTTAGATTACCCCTGATGAAGGCACTAGACAGGAGTGTCGAAACATTTGGTCTATGAATTGTAACTTCGATTACATTCATTAAATCTGTAATCCAGAGTAGCATCAAGCACCATCGTTATTAGGCATAAGTCCATTATTATTATTAGGCGTAAGTTCACTATCATCAGGCACAAATTTTGCTATTAAGTACCCACTTATTATGAGGCACTGGTCAAATTTTTCAAGACAAGCATCCTTCATCAGCATTTTTCCAAGTACCTTGGAAAGGGGCATTGTGTGGCAAGCTGAGTGATGCTTGCAAGGAAAACGCCTCTTCAGCACCGCAAAAATGTCTGTGAAGCCACGCAACATCTGCCATAATACTCAGAAATGCTCAAAGCTGTTCCTACCCACCATTTACGTTCAGTCTCACAGTTGCTCCTGCTCCATCTCCAGCGTCATTGTGTGGGACACATTGGTAGTCGCCATAGTGCTGAGATCGATTGACGTTGTTGAGGGTATACTCACTGTTACTGTTCTCACTCAGGATGCCGCCATTGAAATAGAACTTGTAAATTGACACTTGAGGCACAGCAGCCATAACTTTGCACTTGAATGTAACTGTGTCTCCTTCAGTGACGGTATTTTGTGAAGCATTGGTAGTGAGCCTTGCACCTTCAGGTCTGTCTAAAAATGTAAATCAAATCAAAATCTTAATCCCTGTTTATTTCATGGCTCATACATTCCCCCTAGTTCTAAATCATAACCCCTCGTAAAAGTATAGAGGGTGCATAATTGTGCAACAAGAAGGGTTAATCTTGTATGTGGGTTAATCTAGTATCAATCGGTGGAGTGCCTTGGTCAGCAAAATATAATGCTTTTGTCACGGAAAATTGCAGCAAGTCATCCACCAGTGGTTAGAATATTGACTAAAAGCAGAATACTTTAACTCACAAATTGCACGAAGGAAAACAATGGAATTACTCCAGCAATAAAATCACACCAACTATGTCGTTACTAGAAAAGCTATTTTAAATCCTCTGTTAATTAATATGAGCAATTTGTAAAGGCCAACTTTAGTTGTTCTCAGACATAAAAACGTTGTCGCTCATGCAGAAACTCGGTTGAAAATCCTTAATTTAGGCCCCCTTGGAGGTCACATGCTTGGTCGTGACATAGTTTGCAGATGTTGAGCATGGCTGGCCTTCTACCATTAAGAGCTTATGATATAATCGGAAGTTTCTTTTCATAAAAACATAAGAAATGGTCGCAAACAGTTATCACCTAAGTGAGTCTCTTTTTCATGTCAAATCATATTTGAAATTGGGTGATGCTTTCAAGCTAAATAAGCAAATATTTGGCTGAAACTGTAGATTGTACCACCCTTTCATAGATAATAGCAGAATACTGAGGGATATTTCATAAATTTAAGCCACAGAGGACCTATAGATATTCTTATAACAGCTCTAAACGGCTATTTTGACTCCTTTAAGGTCATGTGGTTGGCCACACGACATCAATTTGCATTTGTAAAAACTGAATAGTTTCGGCATTATCAGTGGTTAAATGTTTCAAAAGTAGTTAAAAGATTGGATAGCACCTTGTTTCTATGTATTAAAGGGTGACGTGTTATGCATATACCCATGAATGAATCAAATGGGCTGTGAGCCGCTAAAAGTAAATAATGAATGATGAAGGGGTGAAATGTAGACCCTACTAAACTGGGTTTCCAGTGAACTTTCAGTTGTAACAGGTCATGTTTTAAATATGTGGTATACTCCAAGAAAACATGTCTGATGTAATTTTCTTAATGACCAACCAAAAGTCCTCACACAGAATCAAAGTATGCGCTAGCCTTGTGCGCTTGTCAAACGGAGTGAATTTGGGTTGTTACAATGACTCGGAAATGGCTTTTAGCCATTTTCTGTGTTACATTTAAACACAAGTCTTAGTGGTGCAATGGGTTGCTAAAACAATTGTTACGTCCTCCGAAGCAAATTGATGTAATCAATGATTCCACCTAGATTCAATTGTCCCAACCAAGACTTGGAACCAACGAATACAAAGCCGAAAAGGATTGAGGTGAAATTCAGTTTCCTTACAGTTTTGAACAGATTCGTCAGTTTTGTGTACCTGAACCTCATTAACAGGAGTTGCACTGTAAATAAAGTAAATTCAGAAATAGAAAATTAAGGTTAAAATAAACTTACAGTAAACTACAATTTTTGTGTCAATGGAAGTGACGTCCACTGAGTTATTGGCTCGACATGTATATTGTCCTGCATCTTTTCTGTTTATATTATCGAACTTTAAGGACGCAGATTTCTTCCCTGAACTTTCCAGTACTCCATATCTAATCCATGCTACATCCGGCGGTGGTTTCCCAGAAGCTGTACAGGCTACGGTGACAGGGGATCCTTCAATGAAATATTTTCCTCCTAGAGAGAGGTATATCAGTGGTGCCTCTGAAAGGTAAAAAAAAAGATTATAACGTTCTTCATATGGCGTAGCAAATCTTACTTGGAATGAGTCTTAAAATTTATCCAATTTCCAAACAAAAACAAAACTATCCAGCAATTTATCCCCAACAACCAACTAGTATAGGGAGGCTCAAACTTCATTCATTACAAGTTAACCTGTTGATGCTAGCGACTGGAAAACTTCCTTACAGGCTAAATTAGGCTAAGGACCCTGGCTTCTACACTACTCCCTTTTTTTTTCAATTTTTTGCTGCTGCACAAACAAATAGGAACAGAGCCAATTGAGCCACACCTAACTTAGAACTTGGTCTGACAAATGATCTAATGAAGACATCCTAAACCCAGAGAACTGAAATTAAGCTATCAAAAGGAACAAAAAAACTCTTAACTGTCTTCAAATCGCAGAAACCGTGGGAGCATTAGCCTCATCAATGTCATCGCAGTAAAATAGCAGAAACCTTAGGATTTAGGCTAAATTTAATTGTTCTACTTGGCTAAACATGGAAGACTCTATGCCATAATCACTTGAAGATGAAATATAGTAAGGATAAAGATGACATTTTTTCGAAACCCAAAACCAAAATGATCATGGGTAACACACTAAGTCAAAACCTGCAAAACTATTGAAAGCGCATGGGACATCTTGGATATGGGGCTGGCAGACAGAAGAGAACAAGGGAATGAATAGCTGTCAAACTGGTCAAACGAGAATCTAAGTCACTAACACACTTCTCTATTTACATAATAGATCCCATTCTTTATGCCAAAACTTTTGTCCAAACGCAATCTACATGTACATGACAACCAGCATTTTGGTAGAGATGAAAGAAGACAGACAATCCATTACATCTTCTAGGGGCTTTCTCCTTTTTCCATTTGTTTTTAAGTTTTGAAATCATATGTTAAGCAATACTTTGCAGATATATCAATACTTGCAAATGATATATGTCAGGGAGTGGATTTCATCAGATGTCACAAAGCTGTACATTGACAAGGAAAGGGAGAAGATTATGTAATGGCAGGTAAGCAAAAAAAATTTTTTAGTCACGAGTCACAGACGATAAAAAACAGTAAACAGTGAGTTTTAATTTTTCTCCACCAGTGAATGAAATCGTTCAAGCAAACAATGGAGTAAATTTTACATGAGTATTGAGATATCACAAATGACCAAGAGGTTACATACTTAATATCACACTCGTTTTCATGTACTTAACGTTGTCAGGATACCCAAGATACTATATTCGAAAATGAAAGGTAAAACACCCTGAGAGAAGATTAAAAGGTCTGTTCAATTAACATTTTGCTTCCGTTTTATACGTGAAAAGTTTTAGGTTGCATAAGCTTACAAAGTGTTTCATACTCTAAATTGAAATTATATACTTTTAGTCGCTCGGAGCTCTTTGTGGAATTCAGCCAGTTTCTCAGTGGAGCATCCAAAGTCAGCATTAAAATTAGAGCTATTGAACTGACCTCCATGAATAACAGCATCTGCTGAGAACAGCAACCCTAACTTGCCACGTTGATCATCATTGAAATTTTTTCTGTTCGCATGCATGCGAGGCGTCTTTCAAAGAGCATAAAGAGCTTGGATTATAGACTTTGTTGCTTTACTGCTACCATAACTTTAAGAAAGTTTATCTCCATGTGCAAATTTTCCAAGTCTCGAATCCCTCCTTAGTTTTAGGACATACTTGAGTAAGTCACCATTCTGTTGACTAAACTTACATCTGTAAACCTTGAAGATCATAATCCTCAGAGAGCAGCAAATGGCTTAATGCGACTTTCACTCCCTTGGCAAGTCCCTTTAAGTGACTTCAAAAGCAATGCCACTTTCTTCACACCAAATCAATTTGACATGCTGCCTGTGATTGCTCATTTCATATTTTCCTTCACTGATTCAGCAAAATCGTACAACCAGTCGCATTGTTTCTACTTTTGACTGACCACTTGTAAGTGACAGCTTTGCTGAGAGAACATCTCAGCACTCATATTAATAGTAGTTATCTATGCATTACAGAGCAACCCAGTAGTTGGTGCCAGAAGTATAAAGAAATAAATATTTTATAACTCTTTGATTTCTTATTGATAAGAAACAGCAAACTGAATGGTAGAATATGTTTTATCCTTTTAGGAGTGTGGTGTTGTATGCTAAAGTAGCATTATTTTTCCCAAGGTCCAGTTAGCAAGCCACTTTCAGCCCTGCGTATAAGTTTTGCGCAGATTGATGCTATTGTTTACTTTCTCCAGAAGTAGGAGATCAGAAATATGAGAGTTATGAGTTGGATGCATTTGATTCATGTTTGATTATGTATGGTTATGTCTGTAATACATACCTGCCACAATAAGCTGCATTGTACTTTGAAAAATGTTGATAAAGCTTCCAATGAGTTCACATCTAAATTTGGTATTGTCTTCAGGGTTGATGTTCTTAATAACCAGGGTAGCTCTACCTTCAATTTTAACTCGTCCTTTGTAAGATGGAGGAATGTTAGGATGTTCTTGGACACCACGACTCTCATTAACTATCATTCTGACAAATATACCATCTACCAGAACACTATAGATAATGCTCTGAACGATATTATGTGGGTCAGTGTAGTCCCACACCAGGTTGGCATCAGTACCATTGTTAAAGTAGCTTGGATCAGAAGGTTCCTGGGTGAAACGTACATCCACACCCCCTAAAATAGACAACCATAAACATATTATTCTCATCCCTTTAGTTACATGTGTAAGAATAATATTTAGGAAGAAAGACTTAAGTAGAGTCCACCACAGAGGCACTTTGTATGAGCAGTAATAATAATTAGTGTAAATATGCACTAGATTGGTATTCATTAATGTCAATCAGCTCTAAATATACGTCCATTTGCTGAGAAATAAGGTTCAATAACAATAAAATGCAACTATTTGCGCCTCATGAGGGTCATTTTTGACAAGTTCCACTTTCTTTAATTTCCAAAATGTGCACAGTGGTAAAATTAAAAAATTTAAAAGTGGTGCACTTGAAGAAATTTTTGGAAGAACTTTTTGAGGTAAGAAATGGAAAGTCGAAATGACCACACATATTATAGCTATGTTAAACCATTAAACGAGGGGTTTATTATTCCCCTCATTTTATTTTCTAGTCCTTTGGTTTCTAATTTTTTGAAAAGTTGTATGGTCTTATCCTACCCATCACATAAGATGTGCATGAAAGAAGAAAACAACAGAGAAGAAATTAAACCATTAAAGTGTTCTTGATGACCAGAACAAAATTCCTGTGGGCTTTAAAGTTCACTGCTGAATAATTAATGCCTAAAAATTTAAAAAGAATCAAAGATTATACGCATCACTTCTGTCCTTATTCTTACCCTGTTCTACAGTGGACAATCAAGGCATATTTAGCGTGTTCCATTGCTCTTACAAGACAAATGACATAATAGTGAATAAAATTAATAATATTTACCGAAGACGAAGGGAATATTATTTATCGATCTTTCTTTCACTTTAAGCAAATAATTGTTTCAGTGTTTCAGTATTATCGCTCAGGCGCTTCGGAATTCTGTTATAAATTCTGTGAAAAAAACAGTGAATAAAACAAATAGATTCCATGTTGCCGTGGCTCTGTACCGTTATAAATCACAGAGGAGGTTAAAACATGTTAATAACACCGGTGACACACTTAACTGCGCCTAGCTTGTTCTAGGCATTCAGTTGGTAAAACATAGCCGGATAGTAAACAATGCTGTAGTCCCTCACTTTTTCACTCCTCTGCTACCGTCGCGTCGTTTGCTATTAAACTCCATTTTAATAACTGACAACTGGTCAAGTAGACAAATCATACATTTCGGTACGAGAAAATAATCCTCAATTCTCCATCTAAGTGCATTATGTAGTATCTCTACATGATTGCTTCCTGGAGGAAAAGCCACACTCAACTTTGCTAGCAGCAATTGTGACAGTCACTAGACATATAATTTATCGGAGTAACTAAATATTTAGAAGCGCGTAGTTTTTACTCTTTCGTTTTGTGATTAGGAATTTTCCGGTAAGATTTAGCAAGCTTATGATATCACTTAGGAATGCCTATACAGTTGAACGTGTAAGCATCCATGTAGTTTTACGGCGCCCTTGAATGTGGTTTCACAACGCCCTCGAATGTCGATGGAAGCAAGCTTCGGTTGTAGTTTAGTTGAGTTTGTGCTGCCGTACTGAACTGTTCGCTTGAAAGAAGGCTAAAGAGCTAGAAAACTGCTCCTGGTATGGTAGGATTGTTTATGCTGTTTGCTACATTAAGTACATGTGTAATGAACATTCGAATAAGACTATGATGGTGTAATCGCTTTGTTTTGATTTAAAGTAGGAAAAAAGTTCTCTCTTGTTTCTTTGTCGAGTTTACGCCCTAATTTTCCTTGCGTATTATTGTTCACAGCTGCAATAAACTACTTGGCTAGCATTCCTAATAAACCAGTTTACAAATGTTCACATGAATTATACCCTTATAATGGTAAGCCCCTTAAGTATCGAATTTCGTTTTACATAAAATTGTTTTAGTTATGTAACGTTGCAGATTCCCTTAAAGACAGGATCAGACGTAACTTCCAGCCTATTGTACTTAGTTTCCTTTCGATTTCGTTTGTTTTGTAATTAGCCTCAGCCTACTTTTAATCTGGCACATTGCAATTCCCCATTTTATTTTTCACCGCATGTGTATGATAGTCAGACGATAGCATCAAACGTTGTTGAATCATCTTGTGTTGTTGATTCCTACACTGTGGTTGACACTCCGCGAACTCCAGTACACCACACCCCATGTCTGCTGCATTGGGTACGCGACAACATGTGCTTGACCTAATTAATTACCAAATCGCTTTTAGTCGGTTAGCTTGTTGCCTAGCGTATAAACCCCGCAAATTCGCTAGGTTATTATTTTGTTTCGCTGTATAAAATAATTTCATTGTACTTTGTTTTTATCCCGTTTTTGCATTTGCTTTTCCGTTGTTAGGAACCAGGCATATTCGATCTCTTGTTCACTGGCATTTCTCGTTTTATTTACATCTGTTGTTATTGTAATTAAAGACGCGCGTTTGTTCCAAAACGTGTTCACTCCAATCGTTGTTTGCACAATTATCGCTCAGTTTTTCATCATTTCAATCACTTTATTGCAAAACAACCTCTGTTTCATAGACAACTCTTGTTGTTGGACTATGTTTTCTTAGTTTTGTTCTCACGTTTCGTTCGTTTTGTTTAGCTCTAGTTATAGTTTCCATTTCACAATTTGCCATTTAGGTCACAATTATTTGTTTGTCAATTAGAGCTTTTCTGTTCCATTTAATTCTCTTTGATTCGCTTCAACCTTGCACACTTGTATGTAGCACCCTCTGGTTATTTACTCATAGTCGTCATACGCGGTTTAAGTAACGTTTATGCGAATCGCTTGTGCAACAATTCGAGTAATTTTTTTACTTCAGTTGTGTGACCATACGTCACATCCAGTTCATCGTTATCTTCAGCACAATTTTTCGTTTTTTCATTTCAAACAGGTTTTAGTCTTTTAAGTCCTCGTATTTTCAAGAACCTTTTCTGTGCAATTTGCCTGTTGCCTGTTGCCTGTTGCATTTACAATGAATTGCTTAGGGAATTCTAGAATCCTCGTTCCTACTCGCTCATCCGCTTCATCCTGCTGCATAATTACCCTCGCAGAGGTCATTATTTGAACCAATAATGAGTGATGGATGGTAAGGAAGACAGTTTATGTACAGATGGCAACTTTTTCCCGGGTTTCCATACCCGTCATGTTTGTAATTGAAAGCCACCAGACAAAGCAGAAGGTTTTTTCCATGGCTAAGAAGACGACCCACACTAATCAAGAAAATAGAGCACTTCTCAGGTTCAATTTTCATGTTCAATACATAAAAATGGTATTGTTGCACTTAAAGTATAAAATCCTCTGCTCTTGATTTCTATCGCATAATAGTTATTCAGACTTCGTTTATCACGAGATTGAAATCCCAACATCATATCGAAATTTTGACATACAAAAACCGTTGAAAGCCATCTTAGAGTTCGAAAGTCGTTTTGGTGAACATCACATTCAGAAATAAAAGGTCGCCGTTTACGGTGTCTGCGCTTAAAATAGCACTTGCTAAAAAAACACTGTTAAATCATTTGAACGGGAGAATAAATTTTCGACTTTTCGACTTACCTGACCCGTGAAACATTACCAGCAGAAGAAAGAGTAAGAAAATTTCATAATCACGGAAAGGCAACATCTTATCAGACTTTTGCTGATGCTTCAATGAGGAAGGTTGTGACAAAATCCGGCGGAAGTTTCTTTGAAGGGATAGACGAGAAGGTCCTTCTTAATTTTGAGACTGGGACCAAATGTCACGCTCATCCTCGTGAAATTGTCGGCCCCAGTCAGTAAAATTGCCAAACAACATGGCGGATGGTGCAATATATGAAGGAAAACTCGATTTATGCTTAACACTTGAGAAATCTGCGTGACTTGTAAAAAATTTCCTCGCGTAGAAATGATCCATTCAGAGTAAACTATGCGTGAAATTTGTAATGTGTCGAATGAGAACGATATCGATGGCGCAGATATTTATCATGCGCGCGTATGAAGCTAAATGAAAGTCACGCAAATAAATAACTTGTAACAGACAGTTTTCAACTCCTCTTTCTTGTTTATCAACGGTGGATTCTTTCTCAAGGGCTATTAAATATAATCAAGGTAGGCTTCCGCTGATCTATCCCTGTAGGGATGCACTAGCGCACCATTTTCCTGGGGCCGGAAACGGAAGTCAAGGGGATCACAAGCGAAACAAAAACGCAAGCCAGACGCGTAACTTAGTCAGTACGTAGGAAGAGGTGTAGGAAAATCAAATTGAATACAATTTTTAGAGAATAATTTTCCTAAAATCCTTTCTACCTTGATGTCAGCTTCTCCGTGTGTATCTTCGAACCAAGTCATCTAAAAACATCTCTCTTAATTTTTTGCCTGATGTAAGATCAGCTGAGGAGCTACTGCACGAACACAAAGTGGAAACAACTACTAGCTTTGTTAAGTACTACAGCTACGGTGTTGGCAAAGGTAAGTCTAAAGTCAGAGGGGCGCCTCAGATGAACTCTGCTTACGAGAGGAAATGTCAAGTGGAGGGATGCAGAGGTTTAGAGGTTATGGGGAGATCAAGAGGGGGGGGGCGAAGAGAGGATCCAAAAACCTTCCCATCAAAGCATTACATAAAAATTTAAAATCAATTGTACTCTTTGACACAGGTGCGTAATTCACTTACTATGTCGTTTTTTTTTTTTTTGCTTTTTTGCAAAAATTGGAAAAAATGGAATAGGATTTAAAAAATAAAAGAACTACAGAACTTCAGTAGCTAAAATGTGGTGACTAGCCTAAAAAAGGGGGTTTATATGTGGTTTTTAATACCCTATTTTAATCTGATCCAGAAGTCAATAATTACAGCACAATGTAGAAATAAAAGGAAATAAGGTATCTTTTTAAAAAAAGATTCTCAGAATGCAATGTCCCAACCCAGGATCACATATGATGGAGATCCTTTTATTATAACTGAAAAGCATTTACATGATTGCCATGACGGCACTGACAGGCATGCAGCTGATAAGCAACGAACGAAAAAATGCTTAGGTGACAAACATATGATTGTAATGTTAAAAGATATGTTAATCCATGAGCCTACAGATGCCACTTTTCTATGTCCTTTGCCTGCCTTGAAGCGAAAAAGTATATAATTGAGAAATTAAAAAAAAATAGGATCACAGCTGGGAAAATAGTTATACAGAGTGCGTTTGTATATACAAATAGAATGAAATGGAGCGCACAAAAGATTGGCATTTCTGCTTTCCAGGAGTAATAACCATGTTTTCTACTACTGTTTCATAAATGATGATTCCATGACAGAATTGCTTTCTTTAACTGATTTGAAAATTCCTACTGGTTAGAGGTACAAGATAAACAATAAAAATAATAAATGTAGCCTTATTCTTGAAAAAAGTGATTCAAAGTAGCGTAAGACTAATTTAGAGTCCAGAAAAGTAAATGTGAAGCAAACCGTAGTAAAAATTAGGCAAACACGACTGATGTTGTGTAGTTCTGCCATGGACGAAGGCAAGCGAGAGGTACGTATCATTTCCTCAGTAAGTTATTGGAATTCTTCAATTGTTAAAAATTTCCATTCGTACTTGGGACATCTTGTACATAAAGAATTTTCCGTTTGAACGAGGATCTCAAAAAACCGGGATAATTTTCAATGGTTATGGCCTTGTTGTTCCACAGTAAGAACTCGCTATATATATTGGTCTCGTTTTTAAGTTCTTGGAAATATTGTAGCAGTTCTCGAAAGAAATTAGGTAAACCTATGTTTATGGATTCAGCATTATAGATGCATTTAAGAAGAAACTGAAGGCCGCCGTACTCTGAAAGATAGGAATTCGGGATTACTTTCCATGAGTCGTCGGTATCACCTAGTAACCTACACAGGATGAAATGACTAAATTAAGTTTCCTTAAAGGTAACTTAAAGGTTAACATTAGAAGTATTTAAGGCATCTTTAGGTGACATACGAAAGTTCTGAAATGAATCTTTAATTGAACTTTCAGAAGTCAATTAAAGTCTCCTTATGAACCATTTCGTGAACACTTTAGGATCACATGAAAGTAAACCTAAATAACCATTTAATTGACTTTAAGAATCCTCCTAATTCTCGTAAACTCGTCTTTAATTGCCAAAACTTCTACTTGTAAAGGCAACTTAAAGGTTTCTTTAATCTTTTGTTTCCCTTTAAGTACTACTTAAAGTTGCAGGTTTTGTTGTAATTCATCTTTAGTTGTACTTTCAGGTCCTCTTAAATTTCAAGTTTTGTTAAAATTCATCATTTAGTGACCTTTAAGTGCCTCTAAAAGCTGTAGGTTTCACCTTAAATTGACTTTTGATTTGCTTAATCACACCCACATTTATATTATGATAACTTATAATATTTTGGGAAACTTCTAAATTGTTAGAAAAAGAGACATCACACATACAAGTAATTACAGAATGTTTGAAATTGCAGTGATGAAATAGTTTCGTTCAAAACTCACTTCCTCCCCTGAGATAGAGTAAACCCACAATAAAGCTGAGGATATCTCATTTGAGGCACATACATAATTAAAAAAGAGACATCCAAATGTTTGAATTACTAATTGTCATACTTTATTAAGATTGTTTCTCTTTCATTAATGTATAATTCATATAATCTCAGTCATCTATATAGAATAGAATAGAATAGAATCTTTATCACTATAAAAATATAAGAACTACAGAATATAACTAGCTACTTATCCGTGCTAAGCGATTAACGATTTCACCATTATGGCAAAATTAATAAAATTTAGTCCACCTTCCGCCAGGGGCTGATGTATAACTGCTCTCTTTATTTTATCTTTTTTGTTTTTCCATAGGAAAGAGAAGAGTTGTGTCTGGACAATTTTAATAACTGCATCTGGAACAGAGAGCAAATATGTTGCGTAGACTAATTGGGACTCACCTAACGTTATAGCTAATAAAGAATTACCATAGAGGGTGAGATCCCTCGAAAGCCATAACTTTAATTTGGTTTTCATTTTCCTAATTCTGCTGAGGAAATTCTCTTCAATGTTCTTATCTTATCTTCTTTGTTGTTTGATAACGTATACCTCTGCAGTTCGGGCTCTGGCGGATCTTCAATGTTAGCAATTCCACAGTGAAGATAAAGAGGGAAGGGCTAGGCGGACACAAGTGGAAAATGACACCGACATTACAATTTCAAATAAACAAATAACTTTCAACAACATCCCCCGTTTAACCCACCTAAGCGATTACCCAAGACTACAGTCCAGACTTCATCTTTTCGTCATTATTATAAAAGAATACATTTACGCTTGTAAATGTTTAGACAAAAAACCAAACATGCAGGAATTTAAAAGAAAAGCTATACCACAATGGCAAATAGAGAAATGCGCTCTTCCCTAAGTCACAGATTTTCCCGCGAAGCCTTTTTTTTCTGATTTAACAGCCAATTGAAACAGACAAACTAAATCAAAGCCCAAACTCTTACCCTTTTTTTTTCTATCGGCTCTGTCTCTAAATTTATTTTGTAGTGTTCGTAGAAAGTAATTAAGGTGCCGTTTTGTAAAGTACTCAAGTAATTCTAAGTACGCAAGTGAGCTTAATTAGTGAATTGCGAGTTTTGTATTGTAATGTATGTAAGTCATGTTCTCTTTAGTAGTGTGATGTAAATAACATTACGCTGTAATATGTGACTGATAGTAATTATAAGTGACTGTTAGTATAAGTAAGAAATAAGTATTAGTGTCTTATCCAATAGGTACAGTAATGTAATAACTAGAGTGATGTCGAGTGATGTAAGTAGAGTAATGTAAGTTAAGTTCTGTGCAAATGTTTCTTCAATAAATGTTTATTAAATTAAAATGAAAAAAAAATCAGTCAGTTATTATATCTTTCATGAACTTATTATTTCCCTCTTCACCTGAATTGCATTTTTTACACGCTAAGCGATTTAAAAAACCACGAGCATATTGAACTAATGACCACAGAGATAACAAAAGATTTTTGTCGATTAGTGCAGTTCTGAAATCATCATATATCCGCTCGCACTCGGGAAAAGTTTTCAACTTTCCTGAGAAAAAAGACCATAGAAATTCAAAACTGCAACCGGAAAAGAAAACGTTTTAGTCTAACGAGTTGAGTCGAATAGTTTTTGACAACTAAACTAGTTAGCAGCACTCTACGAATAGTAGTTGCAAAACTTCTTTATTCTCCGACGCGTTTTGTCCAACTGTTGTAGACTTCTTCAGGGAGTTTTATAAGTTCTCACTAAACGCCTGTACTTTAGAGCCCAGGTTAGCGGCTATTACGAGAGCCAAAGACCATTAAGGGTTGGTTGGACTAACGAACAGCGAACAGGAACAGGCTCCTTAATCTTTTTCACATCTCGCCTAATAAATTTTCAAAATTTTTCCCCTTTTTTAACTACTGTTCGCAGAGTGCTGCTCAATAATTTAGATTTAACAAATTAAAAAATTGTTTCAAAAAACGTGTGCGACATGGGCTCCATAAATCGCTTACGTGCACTTCAGTAATCATATCTAAAACAATCTTGCTCCTTACTCCTCACCTTAGATGATGTCGAGTAAAGGAAAAGTAGCATGTTGAGGATATTCCTCAACAAGTCGTTAAGTCCATTCCGCAGCTCTATATTTTGCTATAGATACGTAAGACCATGATGCCTCAGTAGCTTGTTCTTTTCATTTTAATTTTTTTCAATCGCATGTGATGAAGCTAGTTTGCTTTGAAATTGTGATTTGTCTCTCTTGTTTACCTCCTTTCATCATATGATAAGTTTAGATAGTTTCTGTTTCGAATTTCGCTTCGCTAGGTAATCTTCGTTGTGTTTGTCAGGTTAGTACGGTTCTACGAGTTCGTAATCCAAAATGAAAGGTTCTTGTGCTGGCGATTTGTTACCTTTGTAAAGACGTTGTGTTTGAAGGGCTGTTCTTGTGATAAAGCCACGCCCTGGATTGCTTTATATGTCCGGCCTGGACAGTAGCACGGTGGCACATGATATTCAAAAAAAGAAATAACAACCGACTGATGAAATGATACGTACCTCTCGCCCACCTTCGTCCATGGCGCATTCCTTGACACAGCCGTGAAAGTGACTACATGTGGTTATTTGGCTTGAGCTTATAAATTTTGAGGTCTCGAGGGTAAAATAGGGTGCACCAGCCTACAATTTTTATGCACTGAGCAAAAATACAGGTTATGTAATCACAGTAAAATGTAGAGTTGCAGAAGATTTGTATTCTCATCTACCGCATACCACATTAATATGAGTATCCTGTTCCTCAAAAGAAAGACGACTAAATAATCTATTGACTAACTGAAAATCCAACGATATTTAAATAGTAGCAACAAAAAAGTCACATTAACAATTACGGTGATGATAACAATCGTTATACACCACTAATTCAAAGGAGCTAGATCATGGTTCCCCTATCCTCTGGGGTCTGGGCTGCAACAATAATTACATGAACGACTTGTTCTACAACCACGGTGCCAAGTGACGGTGTGGTCCCTGGCGAGGCGAGGCTTGCAAAGGAGGCAGGGTTGTCGAGCTGGTTTTCAACGGTCGTGAGTCGTGAATGTGTACGGGGAGTCTCTAGGGACGTCTAAACTGAAAATTTTAGAAGCAAACAGCGGCTCGGCGTTGGTTTCACGCGGAGGATTGAGTAGGTAGTGAATTGAAATGAGACTGCAGTATATATGCTCGGATTCTACGTTGTATTTATGGCCGCCCAGTAATTTCGAGCCAAGATTTTTCGCTTCTCGGACCGGGCGTCCGGAAATGGAGTGTGCACCCTTGGGCATCTCTTGTGAGTAGTAATGGATAACTTAGTAAAATGGGTTCCTTTTAACACAGTAAGCGGTCAGACAACAAGGAACACACTGTAGAAGTAAGGTGAGGTATTTTTATTGACAATTTGACTTATGTTTTTTATTCCTAATGGAGGTCGTAAATAATCCCATACAAAGCCTTAAAATTTCGCCATGACCCTTATTTCAAACTCACTTGACATATTTTGCATTTGAAATCAGCCCTAGGGTTATTTACGAACGAAATTACCGCAAAGCATTTCAAATATATAGCTAGAATTGAGCATACTGATACGTATATATAGTGTCGAGGTTCTGAAAGGAACCAAGAAATATTAAAACTAGCTGCATGGTAAGAGGAAAATGTGAGGTGCAGCGGGAGTCTGATTTGTTTATCATGAGTATGATTACAGACCAAATTGGACGAAACAAAGTCTTAATACCAATTAAGCATTTAATCATAAAAATTTCAAATTCCGGGAAGAGAAGAATAGTCAAGTTATGAAAGAAAGGGAAAATTTACATTAAAGCACTGATAAAGGCGGCGTAAACTGTAGAATGGTTTTGATTGGTCGATTCAAATTGCAACTTTGAATGTGATTGGCGGATTTACACTATACCTTTGAATGTGATTGGCTTATTGAACTGCCCGATAACAAACTGTTCAAAAACAACTTGACGAGAGAATTAGAGGAAAAAAGGAGATTCTAAACCCAATCGCAATGGAGGAAATTATAATTTCTATGATCATGATTATAACAATGATAAAAAGACTAATGTTAATAACGATAATAATAATGATAATAATACTAGTCATAATGATAATGATGATTATGATAATGAAGATAACCACCTCCAAAGGGAGGATTTCTCTCTATAATAGCCTCTACATGCCTTACTGTCTTTTTTGAACCAATTCTAAAAACTTGGTCACTCAAACGCACATTTCTGATAAAATTAACGAATTGTAATACATACTTAAGCATGCAATATAAGTCTACATACCCAGTCAACGGTTTCAAAAATAAAGGAACTGTGACAGAGGGAAACTACCCGTCAGTTTTGACAAATTTGTCTCATATTTTATTTTTGTTTATTGAAGATACTTTGTTTTGGTTATGCAAACGCCTGCTTTATACTAAATCTAAATTGAATGAAAAAAAAATAAACTAACTACAATTAAAGTGTGGGTACTTCACTAACATTAGCCTTGAAATTCGTCGCCTTGTGATCTTATAATTTTTTAGAACGTCAATTGAAGAGGGGAGAATAATTTCCTTCCTTAAACCCTGACAACTTGTCATCACCTACTCCACCAAATCCTCAACGTTTGCGTACAACTGCTTGTCGTAGATTTTCATGTTGATCAGCCTCTGTGGACGAAAGAAAAGTATAACATAATTTCCCCAATGTCCATCAAGAATTCTTTATTTCTGCATGACTTTATCTAATTAAATGCTCAAACGCTTGGCAACTATGAACGAAGTCTTCAGTTGTTCTTAGTTAAGCAACTTGATGGAGAGTGAAGGAACATAGTTGACGAGTTTATCATGATCACTTTGATGTTATTAAAAATTTTATAAACAACTCGACGTATTCTATAATGACCCCTTGTAAGATAACTGAATGCAAAAAGTTTACCTTATGCAAAGTTTCCATTGTTTTGAGCTGGTTTCTCAGATCAAAGAAGGTTGGTCTTGTACCCGGGTCATCTTGCCAGCATCTCAACATCATGTCGTACCTACATTTCATTTAAAACAGGTTGGTAGTTGATATACGTATGGTATATTAAATCAAATTGAAACGAAACACATGAGTTGTTTTCACGATGAACTCATCGCTATCACACAAAATTGTTTAACTTGTTATTTTCTCGAATGTGGATATGCTAATCGATATGCTAATATATTTCAAATTTTAAACAATGAAAATCTCCGTAAAGAAAGGAATAAATTCAATTACTGATGGAGAAAAAGATGCAATAGTTTGAAGCTTTTTAATCTCTTATTAAATATAACTTAAAAGTCGTAGAATCAAAGGCACAATAAAATTTTCAGGTCTCTTTAGAGCGTTAGCCTCAAAGAAACTTTTCCGCTTACAATTTATCATCCACATGTTGTGGTTTAGGCATTCTGTATCCCTGCTGAAGTAAGCTGGCAATTTTCCTGCCATCCATCCGCGGATACGGTGAACCACCTGATTTAAAGAAACTTTGTAGTCTATTGCATCACAGGCAGAATTCTTTAGCTATGCTTGAATTTTTATGCGGCATAATGAAGAAATGATCAAAATTAATTAATGACACGGAACGGGTCCTCTTAGAGGGAACGCCTTTTAAAGGGCGTCCGGTCGTCCCGAACCCGGTCGTTTCGTACCCAAGATTGAGTCAGTTCGCACCCAAGTTTGACTCGGCTCGTACCAAAGTTTGAGTCAGGTCGCACTCAAGCCACGGATCGATTCTCACTTGATTTTTACTCTCCCTATTTATTCGAAACACCTCCTGCGCGAGCGCATGAACAGATGTTAATTGTTGCATAAAACAAGGTAGTAGAGTCGAGCGAGTATTAGAGGTACAGAGAAAATTATTTTGTGTATCTTTGAAACATTATTGCTTAGCACAAGGTAAGTGTTACATTCCCATTGGAAAAGTCTATTGTTTATACTTGTAAGCTCGTCTAACAAGTGTAATTGAGATATTATTTCTACCATTGTTATCGCCATTATAAAATAAAATAAATGTAAGCATTAAGTTGTAATGTATGTTAATTAGGGAGAACAGTGTAAATGTTTCTGGTAGAAATATTCTTCTCGTCCGTCTTATGACTCTCAGACCCCCCTTTTTCGGTTCCAGGCCTTATATTAGGTGGTTTAGTTTATCGACTAAATTAATAATGTAATTTGGACACACTCGGTGGACGCGCTTCAAAAATGGACACCATGTTAACAAAACTTATTTAACGCAGGTATTATCGCTATTCACAATAAAAGACCAACCATACTTTGAACAATCTGATCGCGGAAAACATTCTTTATAAGTCTAGCTAAGAAACAACCGAGCTGGTTACGAAACGACTCAAACGACTGGGTACAAGACTAACCAGCTGGGCACGAAACGACCGTGGGTACGAAACGACTGGTAACCTTTTAACATAATTTCTTTTCAGGTATTTCTTTCGGGAAAACCAATGCACACCAGCAATGAGTCGTATAATTTAAAAATGTGTGCATTATTTGAATTTCCTTTTCCATGGCATTGAATGCCAAAAAGACAAATGTAGAGATTCAATGATCCACTAAAAGATGAAATAGAAAACTTTTAATGATCGGAAAAATTACGCTGCCGAGCGCTTTTCTTGTGAGTAAACCCACAAAGAAAATCTCTGTTCTCAAGTTTAACCCTTACCTAGTGGAATGGAAGATCCCCTTCAAAGACTAACCCCAGCCACCCTTTAATATTATAAAACATCAACCCAGTTAAAACATGTTGTGGGCATGAGACTCTCTTTGTTGCTGGCCTGATGTAAATCGTTAAAAACTAAAAGATAAGTATTACCTATTGTAAAAATCTCATAAAGGACAACTCCATAGCTCCATCTATGAGGCAATAAAACACTGCGGAAAACTCAATAACTATCAGACATTTTAAAACATTCGGCTTTCCTGTCCCTTGAAAGTATTACAACTTATAGCAACATACATAACCTGATTATACTAAAGACTTGTGGAACACCACCAACAAATCCTTTAAAACTACTGCCACAAGTACATCTTTATAGTTAAGAACACAGAAAATGGAGTGAAACTTCATTGCACAGGACTTACACATCACTTTTGGTGGTATATTTTCCATATAACAGCGCTTCATAAGCTGTCCACTTTACTGGAAGGCGACCCTAAAAATTTTGATTGGAAAAAAATTTCGGTTAAGAATATTGAGGCTGAGGATAATGAACGACTATGTGACTCGGAGACGCTCTTTTAAGATATTCAGGATCGCCAGTACAATAACCATGCCTCCTTTCCCAATGGAGAAAACATTCACTCTACGAGGAATTTCTTTCAAAGAAACTACACTTTCCTACCCTGTCCCCTAGGTAACTTCAAAATTCACAAACGCTCAACATTGACCAAAATTCATCCCATCCAAAACTTCTACCTCGAATTAAGCTGGGGAAGCTCCGTTATATACCCAACTGTTGAACCAACAGCAAACGATACTGTCTGCTAATTTTGATCCGCGTTTGCCAGAATTGACATCATTTCACCAAAGTGAGTTCATCGATTACATGTCTAAGCACACTGGCTGCTGTCCTTAACAAATGACAGGCACTTTTCGCAGTCTTTGCAACACATTATCAACTACATCATCACTTAAATATAAATTTAATTTTCTATAAAAGGTTGATAACGTGAGGAGTAACATTCTCCAAGAACTAAGCCTGTACTGTAGTAATGCAACTCATCTTTCACTTCCTTTGTTATCTGGCCAGCGGACAATACGCTAAAATTGTAACATAAGTGGATGCAGTGGCCCTTACGACTGGTTGAATTTTGTGACGAAAATGTGATCGGTGAAGAATTCACAGAAAATTGACGCGTTTATGTTCACAGAAAATGTGATCGGTCAACAGATTGGCAGATAATTTTAATAGCGAGCAAAGCAAGAGCTAAGGCGATCGGACAAATAAATAATTAGTTCATGCTTAGCGTGCGAAGTTTGGAAACCACGAGAGAAGCATAAGAGTTGCTCCAGGCGCAACCGAGAGTAACTCTGACATAAAGGCACACATTGTGCACGAAGAAAAGAGCTTATCACAACTGTTTCGGGTTGACCAGGTAATCATGTTCTAACCAACAACTGTGGATAAAGGACAAATGAAAAACGATCAAGAAATATTTCGAGATAAAATCTTTATTCAAATCATTGTATAATTTTTTGCTCAGAAGGGAAAAACTGACAAACGAATTTCTTGCCTACGCGAGAACGCGTTGTCGATTCAGCATACTTAAATTGTTGTTCACTAAAATTTACGACCAAAAGATTGCGCAGTTTTTTGTTATGAAAGTTGTATAATTTCGAAACCGCGACAAAACCTTCTTTTGAACAACACTTTTGGGACATTTCAAAAGTAATATTTAACGTTCGAAAGAAAAGTCCCCAACGTCGGAAGGCCTCAGTTGAAGTCGGAAAACTCGGTTTTGTTTTCAGCCATAATAACTCAGTGAAGCAACGCGTTTGGGAAAAAAAGTATCGTTAACTCCAAAGCTAATTTTGTCGCTTGAGAGAGCTACATGGTCATAGTTTTTCAAAACGGGTATTGCTTAGCATAACTGCCATTAATTTTGAGCGCCAAGAGAACTATCTTAATCGGAATGGAAAGGAGTAACATTCTCGAAAGGTATGAAACGTCGCCGCCAAACTTGACGGGAACTCGCTGTAGAGGTGAAACTGCACATGTCATGTTATGGATACACAGCCGTACTTACTTAAGCCAATTTTGGCTTAACTGCATAGAGAACGACTGTTTTTTGAAAATGGTTGTAAATTAAATGATAGGTTTCGAAATTAAAACTGAAATAAAGTTTGCGGAGTAACTTTGATCCCGATAACGCGCGATGCACTCCCTTATCAAACGTATCATTATTTAATAAAGGAACTTTTGGGTAAGTGTATACACAATCTCAAGACGTTTATATTTTTACAAAGTCCAGATATGACGCGCGTAGTCATTGGTTGAAAGAGCGTTCTCTATCAGAGTACAGTGTATAAAGCTGAACTAAAGCTGTCACGCCATCTGCTAGATTGTACTATGTCCGAACTTTTCTGGGAATTCTTCTTAGCTTTTTTTTTTTTGTTAATTTAAAGTGAATTTTCGGAACAAGCGAGCCGGCAAGTGGCAACAGAAAAGCCGAACGAAGGTTTGTAAACATGCCTAGCGACGTAATTTACGCTATCATAACGCGAGCAGAAGCGAAAGTCCTCAAAGAGAAAACGAAATGGACAGTCTGAGTTTTGAACCTTGTGACGCTCAGTTAGATTTGCGAACTTACGTATGGTAATAAAAATCAAACACAGCTAACGGATACTCCTACAGTATATATAGTTTCGAGTCAAAAACAAAATAGAACAAAACAGGAATGATGAAAAATATAGCAAGAAAAAAATTCATACTAATAATGACAGCGTCAGAGCGACTGCGATCCTGCTGAGGTTCATCGTGGCTAGATTATCATGGCGATCCCCGGTCATCGCTCATCGCAGTGAAGCAAGCCTCAGATATTACATCGGCCGCCCTTCGAGTGAACAACCAAGGGCTTGCTCTAATACTCTTTCCGATGCATTGACTGGAAGGCCACGTCGGTCACAGCAGCCGAGTTTTACGATGCTGTCATTCCGAGCTCGAGCAATCTTCATGTTCCAGTGAATTAGGCTGTCGTTCATTCATAAAACACACGCCTCGAGCAGTTTGTTCTCTAATTGTCTAAGTAAAAACTTACGTCCTTTTATGAGCCACAATTCGGTTGGATTTCGCTGAATATTTCACTTTTTACTTTGTAAAGTATTGCAGATTGTGAACTTTGATGGTTTGTCATTTTTGAAAGCTTTAGTCTTGTTCAACCAATCAGACTATTTGAACCATTCCAACATAGATTCTGATAAGCTTATTGTAGCGTGCCTTATGAGGGTATAGAGTATGCTGACGACACTGTTGCTCGCTTTTGAAATAAAGCTTGTTTTGAAAACTAAAAGTAACGCGTAGGGAATTTAAAGGATTATTTATTATGAAACAAATAGAGAAGCCTTCACTGTGCTCTGTTCTGTTGTAAAGCACTTAGAAAGCAGCTGGAGCACTCAAGAAGTGGGGGGAAACACTCGACTACGTCTCATGTTTCTGCCTACACTTGGCTTCTTTCGTGATCTAGCCGCCTCCTACGTGGTTTACAACAGAACAGAGCACACTCATGACAAATACATGTCATGGACTGAAGCAAAGCCTATTTCTTTCTAATTACCTTTGTCTTTCTCTCATAGATATTTTCCTCTTGCACATTTCTAGCCATTCCGAAATCTGTTACTTTACATGTTTCATTTTCTCCGACCAGCACGTTACGAGCTGCGAGGTCTCGGTGGATGATCTAACAGGAAGGAGAAAAAGATAGGCCGCTGGTCTGAGATTACACATAACCACTGATATAGCACAATTTTTAGGGCATTGAACACTAACAGAGGTTGTATAATATGATGTACATATATATATATATATAATATGACTACCCTGTTCCACGTGAGAAATTAAAGATGATTCAAGGATATAGTGACTAATAGACATATAATTAAACGGTAACAAATAGTCCTATTAACAATAACAATAATAATTTAATAGTGTAGTTTGATCACCCGGGTGAGTGTAGTCCTGAGAAGGACTGTTGCCGGTAGTGGTGACTGGTGTCGACTAGTCACCACTACCGACAACAGTCCTTCTCAGGACTACACTCACCCGGACGATCAAACTACACTATTACATGTTACCCCCGGGTTCCAACCATTTACTGTAATAATAATAATGATGACAGAGGTAATGACAATTAAGAGGGACTAGCTCAAAAGCCTCACGATTCCTCCATCCTCCGAGCTCCTATAATTATCAGACAATGCTTCTTTTGATTTTGCCTGTTCTTTAAAAATAGTTTTCTTATTACATTCCAATTCTATTTTTGTGAGACTTTTGTTTCATACAACATGGCATTCCGTCATTTCGTGTTTAAGAATATTACGTCATACCACCGTTGCAACAATCTACCGTTCCATTGTTCCGCTGAATAGGATCAGCCTGTTAAACTTCGCTCATTGCTCGCTTCCCAAATTTAGCGACTCTCTCGGGCATATGTGGCTGTGACAATATAATGTTCTTTCTACAAAGAGGAACATTTTCCCTCAAAGTTTCCATGACGGGTAGATCACACCTTTTTCCCCATTTTTTTGCAAGGACAAGTTCTATCTTGTTCGTGATTAAAATTACGCTTCGGAGAGATTGTGAATTTATTTGAAGTCTTTCGTAATGTCAAGGCAAATCCTGACAAATTTTAATTTCGAATATACAAGGCATAATTCGCTGATTAAAACGCGGT
Source organism: Pocillopora verrucosa (assembly GCF_036669915.1). NCBI lineage: Eukaryota > Metazoa > Cnidaria > Anthozoa > Scleractinia > Pocilloporidae > Pocillopora > Pocillopora verrucosa. The sequence continues at coordinate 12,101,001 of NC_089317.1, forward strand.
TGTGGTAGATGATATGGAGAAAGAATGTTAAACAACGAAGATAGTCAGAGGCAAATTATAAAGTGAAGTTCGGCATTCTTATTATTGAGAACATTCTTTCACATGCGGCAGCCGCCAACGTTTACATAAGATGATTGAATTGAGTCAGTCAGCAGTGAACTTTGACTGTTCCTATGGCTCGTGTTTCATATCTGTTGACTCATAAGGTGACATTTGATGCAACGTTACTAGGTATTAATTGTAAAAAGCAGGTGTTAAAGGGTGAAAATTGATTCAATTAATTCAAGTAAATTCTAAAGTGGTTGCGTGAGATTTCTTAAACAGCTTCCGAAAAGTCTCGCAATTTCTTATTTACTTACGGACTTACAAGGACGATAACATAATGCCTTAGAGGCAATAGGCTAAGAATCCCAAAAGTAAATAACTCAACTGTGAAGTCAGTGCGAGTATTAAACTACTCTGATACTCCGAAGCAAAAAATAAGTACTTACCATCATCAACTCACTAATTCCGACGACATGTGGCTTCACCTCCAATACGAGGCGGTAACCACAATGAAGTCGATGAAATCCGAAATTCCTTCAGTAACAAGCAAACAAAAGCACTTTTTCTGATTATTTGCCCCAGCTCAGAAGGATAATGATATTTATCATTATTGTAAATATCATTATTATGGTCATTGTCATCATTACTATTATCATTGTCATTGTAAAAATTGTGATCATTATCACTATTCAAATCTGTCTGCCCATCAGACAAGTGTCCCGTCCAATGGTAAGAAGATGTAGAGGCATCTTTCTACTATTCGACACTCGAATACTCGACAGGTACGAAATTCTTCAATTAAGTGTTATGTAAATGTTTGAGGTAGCAGGATTATTTCTAAAAAGAAAAACATTTAGAACCATTTCTATCTGATTTAATGTGCCAAATAGTTCCAAACTTCTTAAACTTACGGATTTCGACGACAAGTAACTCATGCCATCAGCGATTTGCCATGCGAACTTCATCAGCTGTTGTGATCTCAAGTTTGTTTGTGGTTTGATATCCGGGTCTTTATAATAAGTGTCATTAAGTCCACGGCTCTTTCTCAGGTAGCCCAGCAGGTCTCCAAAAGGAACATATTCTATCAACACCAGCAGTGGCTCTAAGAAAATAGGTAAGAAATGATGAAGGATTTTTTTACGTGAAGGAGTTTCATTACATAGTAAAACTGTGGTACCTAACTTGTCCCCGGTTACACTATGCTAAGTCAGTCTGACCAGCTTGGTAACTATGTTAGTGTGATAAAACAGCTGCTAAACAAAGCTATTAGAGACATTTTATTAGGCATGCTACGCACGCAAGAGTTACCTTTTGGGATGGGTGGGTTGGAATGGGTCACTGAGTTACTGATGTTTGCATTTTTTGTAAAAGAAAAATAAATTCATTTTCAAAAGATTTCAACAAAAATATCTTCGATGTAGAGGGAAAAGAACCTCAGACTTATCTGAAATCAAATTAGAAACAGGTATTTCGTGGTCTATTGTCATCGTTACTTACTGTTATTGTATGTGAAAATTGTACTCTCCTTCGCAGCCGTTATAAGGAGGCGCGGTGGCCTCATGTTAGTGCGCTCGACTCCGGATCGAGTGGTCCGGGTTCGAGCCCTGGCCGGGGTCCTTGTGTTGTGTTCTTGGGCAAGAGTGCACAGTGCTTCTCTTCACCCAGTTGTACAAATGGGTACCAGTAAATATGCTGGGGGTAACCCTGCGATGGATAAGCATCCCATCCAGGGGGGAGAAGTAATCCTCCTAGCCGCTTCATGCTAAGGAAACCGGAGTTAAGCGCCCTCCACATAGGCCATTTGGGCCTGTATAAAGGCTTTCCTTTTTTTTTTTTTCGCAATCCTTTTTTTTTTTCGCAATCATGGTTTTCAATTGTTTGATCTCGTCACGCAATGCATTCTCTCCCCCTGTTGCGTGACGAGACCAAACATCGACTGCGAAGGAGATAACGCTAGTCTGTAGGCAAGCCCTCATTATTAGCATTTTGACAAGTGATGGGGTGAGGTCCAAGGTAGCTAGAAGCGAATTTGATTGGCACAAAACGTGGAAGCACGGGAGAATTGCTTAGAAATCGTCTAACAGTAACATCCTAGGTTGCATATGAATTTTTGGTAGGATTATGTCGCTAAATTGAGAATGTTTGCTGGAATATGACATTTCATTGGATTAAAACTGTTTCATAGTTAAAAGTAAACACGTAACTGTATCAGGAAATTACCGTTTGAAATTAATGGGACTCAAGAAGAAGGGAAAAAAATAAAACAAAGCGTGATCTTTTCAAGCTTCGCCAAAAGAACAGCAACAAGGCATAAACAAGATTTTAGCACAATTTTTTTTATGCAAAGGCTTTGCGTAGTTTTCACCAGTCACCAAAATAACATTATACAAAACAAACGCTCCCGTGATAATCTAATGTTAGGCCTTTTGCAAGCGGCGTGTGCTTTATTTCAAGGCGCATCCTTTCATCAATATTACCTTACAACAGCGCGAGCAAAAGATGCAACCTCTGCCTCAAAGAAAAATTACTCATCATCTGTCGACCTGAATTATCATCACTCAATAAACGCTATGAACTCGTGTCCTCATGCCGCCACAGAAACAAAGCGTTACTGCGTAACAAGTGAACAAAGCATTTAAATTTACCGCCAAGCCTAGTATGCAAATTTGTAAGGCCTATAAACGATGGTTACGAATATTCTTGACAACAAAATCCCTTGATGAGTGAGTTATCACGAAACAGGCCGGTAAGGGCCTATATGTATGTATCGCGCTAACCTGCGAAATGATTACTCTATATATATATATATATTTAACGTTTACTACCAAAGTATATTATAATTGTGCCTTTCGAAGTGTATAATTTTTTTCTCATATACATATATCAACCAAGGCATGGCATCTCGCTTCATATGTAAAATGTAAATATAAAATGCCTGCAATTGGGACTGAAACGTTATATAGTCAGCGCTAAATTCTATTAGAGCTTGGTGGTTCACGCGACCGCTTAACAAAGAACTGCCACTTAAGTGGGGAGAAAACCTATTTGCCGCCGCCTGTGCTGTTTTCGATAAAATTTACTGCAACTGATGTTGCAATTGAGTCCACGTCAAGTCAGTCAAATTTCTCGAGGTGCTATTGCATTGTAAAACATGACATACATCGAAAGACAACTTATCATTTAACCACGTTACGGTAAATTGTCAGGTAAAAAATTTATGAGGGAGGAAGACCTAAAATCACTATGAAGAATCAGAATACATTTCTATCACTGAAGAACGGTTGGGATACAAATAAGGAAAGTGAAGAATAGGAAATCAATTTTGATGAACTGCATATAAAAAGGGCCATGAATAAGCTCACCAGATTCCGTAACACATCCCAAAAGTTTGATGACATGAAGGTGTGGTTTTAGCTGCTTCATTGTATCAAGTTCCGCCATCAAATCTCTTTTGTCAGATTCTGCAGCGTTACCTAGAGATAAAGCCAACTCAGAATATGAAAGGATTTAATTTCGCCAGCGCCATTCATTAGTATGGGATCTTTTCGGTAAGATGTCACTTGATAGAGGAAGCTGAGATAAAGTTTACAGTACTTTTTGTAGTCAAACGCGAGTAGTAAATATTGATTATTTTAATTCCGCAAAGTAAGGGCGTGCAGTACATGAGTGTAGTGGTTTACACCCAAATGCGTGTATTTTAACTCGCTTGCCATTATCTGCACGCATTTGGGTGTACTCTTTAATCAATATGCTATAGCTGTGGGAATTTGTATTCCAATAATATGCTATGTTGAGCGTTCAAACATCATTCGCTTCAACAGTCCCCCCTCCATTTAATCTTACTCTTGAGTTGATAATTAGCTCCTTTCATGTGACAATTTTACCGCAGCACATTAGATAACTTAAAAATTTACTTTCATTCTCATTTCAAGAAGAGCCAAACATTGAAATCGAAATGCACAAAGGAACGGAAATAGAGAAACCGATCTTCGTTGCGGGAGACATTCTGTGATCATTAAGTTTGTTGTTTGCGAACACAGGTAAAATGGTGCCCTTCAATGACAAATTTTGTCACATGCTAAGCAAAGATTTCTAGGAACAAATCAACTTTCCTTATTCCTTGAAGCAGTTATGATTGTGTTACCATTTAATGTAGGAACAATGCTTCACAATTTTTTTCTTTTGACTTCCAAAAATCCATTCAAAATTCGATCATTCAAATTTAGCTTTAGAAGAAACCATTTAAAGAGGAGCGGACTGCACACGTGCAGTGCATAGGATTTGCACGCGTGTCAAGCGTGTATGATGCTGTAAGTATTATCACTCTCACAGTTAAATAAAAAAAACAGTAGAAAGCATCTTAAAAGCATGGAGAGTAAGAACCAATAACAAAAACATGAAAATTTCAGCTGAATATAAACTATTTTTACGATATGAAAGATCATACCTTTGAGCATTTTGATAGCCACTGTAATTGTCCCAGGCCTCCCATGAAGTTGCTCAGCTGTTCCCTTAGCAACCTGACCAAAAGCACCTTTACCAATGATTTTTTCTACAGACACGCGATCCCTTGGCACCTCCCAAGAGCGTGTTGATGGATGGAGAGGTGTATAATCAGCCACTCGATGGGCCCTTGGTTCTTCGGTTGAGCGTTCGGTTCTTATTTCTTTGAGATCCATGTATTCTGCGGGAGGCTGGATAAATTGTCTTGCATCTGAGCGGTCCTGATCTCTCATCGGCACTTCGTTCTGAGATGAAGAAAGAGAAAGGAAAATTTATCTTTAATTCCCTACTTCCTTCTAAACTTCAAAATTTCCTATCTTTTAAGTCTAAACTTCGCCTGAATTTTCACTAACGGTTTTAACGTTAAGTCACTTTGTTTCTCATAAGATTCAATAAAAATGAGAAAAACAAACACATAATCAGAACTTTTCTTACATCATATACTTCTCTGCTGTCTTCATATGGTCTAAAATAAAACAAAATGTGAGGATTAAGTATTTTTTATCTTTATAACTGTTTTGTACCTTTGTTGTTAAAATTTGCAGTCAGTCCTTCAGTTGCTATTGATACAATTTTCCCTTCTTAAAACTAAACTGTGATATGAATAATGATCACTGTAATAATATCAAAAGCATTCATTTGCGCACGAAAACAATTTCAGCGTGGTTGATGTGGTCGTGTCTAAGTCAAGTCTAAGAAGATAAAGAAAATTACAGTCTTAATTAAAACTACAGATACATGATTAAAACGACAAATTGAAGATTCTACCAACATTACATACTAAAAAATTAAATGTGTAAAACTCAGAGGTAATTTTATCAATTGCCCATCCAGCTGTTGATACTGATAATGAATCTTATTTGCTGTGTCTTTCATCTCTTGTGTGTGTGATAAAGCATTAGCAAGAACCTAAAATGAATTCCGAATATCTGCTTTCAGCATTTTAGTTATCACTGTCAGCTATAACAAATGCTTTGCTCTTTAAGAGAGCAATCTATCGTCTTACTGGATGGAATCTCTTAACAAATCAATCCGCATGGTAATAAGACTCACCTTCGCTTTGCCGCAGCTTCTATCAGAGAAAAATATAGATAAAAGATGAGGGCAAAGTTATGGGAAAAAAGTGAATTAAGAATAATAAGAGAATTATATGGCACCTCAAGGAAAACCAAGAATTACTTACCTTTTTTGTGAATCCAAACCACATGGATAACGAGAATGATATTGAATAAAAGAAGGACTCCGATGATGGATCCAAGTAAAACGTGTTTACAAGAACATTCACAAATGTTCATCTCTGTCAAATAAAAATTCATAGACTGATTCATTTATAGTTATTCACAAAGACCGACTCTGATATTTTCATATTCTGCAAAATAAGGTAACAAGCGTAAAACTTTTTCACATTTGAATAAATCAGAGTCTGTTTATAACTGGTCTTCTGTTGGTTTGTACGTATGAAATGCTTTTACTGAGCCATATTTCCAGGATCTTAACTTTAATATGAATACGATTTTCAGGTGAAAACAATTCTGCCAGTCAATCAATATACAACAAATGATCAACAACAGCAAAGATTTTGCTGATCGTAATCAAAATATGCACGACGATAGGTTACTATAGCCGCCATGGTCATCTGATTGTTGATGTAATATATAGATTTAGCCAAGCCTAAAAGCGGAGCTCTTGTTAGTTTATTTTCTAGCCCCTCATTAAATTAAAAACTGTAATAAAGAGTTTCTCAAGAGGATTAAGACACCAGTCCAGGGGGTGGGGAGGAAAGGGAAGAATTGGCGAGGTCTGGAACCTGGGGACGACGTTCTCACAACTTGCGATAAAACGCATGCTGGTCAGCAGTATCTTCAAGCAGCTGAGGATCTTTGTTGTTGTTCCTGATATTTTGAGCAAATTCTCGAAGATAGAGAATCTTTTCTTCTTCAGAGGAAGTGTGCGATGTCAGCATCAATTGAAATTATATTCTTTTGAGCGTGACTGATAATTTTTGTTTGGGAAAATAGCCAAAATTGAAAGAAACGACGGTAAACTACTTCGAGTTTAGACATCAGCAGTCGATTGAAGAGTGTACACGTGATAACAGTGAATTAGTAAACCAAGACGCCAGAATCGTATGGGCTTCTCTTATATCTTCTCTTGAAGTTGCCAGGTATGACTGCTTGCCCCACCATTTTTTCCCGAACGTTTCAACCTCCTCTGTTTCGCGTAAAAATTAAAAAGAAAAGTCATTTTCAACTCGTGTTTGAAGCTGTAATTGCTTAAAAACATTTCTTCTTTTGGCAATTATTCTTTCAAGATTGTCCTCTGGCTGGAAATACACGGCGTTTTTTTAGGATTCTTTCTGTTATTTGATTCGGTAACCTCTACTGTAACTACTTATAATGCAGGTTTCTTTAAGCCAACTGCCCATGATCTTAGCAACTCTAGCTAGTGAACTACGAAATTTGTTTAACATGTTTCTTGCGCTGCAAAAGTTTGTTTTAAAATAAGACAAGTTAGAGCTAAAATGTCATGATTAAAACATTTGTGGTAAACTTGAGATAATACCTGGATTTCATTTTTACATCAATGCAATCAATTCCAAACATCAATCAATTTTTCTCTTTAGTTTTAAAGTTGAGTTGATGTTATTGGCTTTTTTAAATGGGTTGAAACGTTTTTGATGGTATTTTCTCATGTTTGCAAATAATTGAATTTACTGGAAGGTAGAGTCATTGCAACATGTTGAACATGAAACACAACAATAAATTTCATTGATATGTAGAATAGATATGTTTTTTTTATTGGACTATCTACCGGCAAGTCATTGTATTATATTTCAACCCAACCATTTTCCAATAATTTGTGATCACCGTTACAAAATAAGTGGTCAGGGAAACATACACCATGTTTGAAATGTCATGTCCATAGTAAGCGAATAGAATTGAGGGGGGTATGTGGGAATAGGCTCTCTTGTCTGTATTGTTAATTTGCAAATCGCTCCTGTTGCCAATGTTTTGATGAGGTTGAGCCGTTCAGGTATAGGAACTGAGGATTTTAGTAGGCAGTGACTTTTTTCAAACCTGGAAACTATCATCGTGAAAGTCATATTTGTGCCTGGTAACTCATTCCTATTCTGATAAACTAGTTTTAAGAAGAATACAATATTTTATTACAAATATTTGATGCATAGGCTCTGCACAAATATTTACATTTATAGCCAATACCAATCCCTACGCATGATGAAATGTCAGTAGGTCCAGTGGAAAAATGTACCAAACATCTGCAAGATTTGATGTAATTATTTTAATTGCATGAATATTAACTGATATTAGGAGATCTAAGAATATTCAAAAGAATGTAAAATTTGTTTGAAAAATTAGAACTCGGCATAGGCCAAATAAACAAGATTGTTAGAAAAAGAAATGTGTACTAATGAAAAAAGCTAAGCAACCTTTTTACCGGTTTTCTATGTTGAAAACACACATACACATGCAGATTTCTTATAAGCCTGTAGTTCAAGCCTGCCATGTCTTCAAAATTTTGATGCACACCTCAAAAGGAGAAGAAATAAATTTCAAGTTTCTATTTATTCAGTTTAGGTTTGTCAGGTAAAATTGAGTTAAAATTTTCACAACCAATTTATTAGGTTAGCCTACCTAGAACAGTCTTTGCTTTTCCAGTTTCCCACCCTTTAAACCTAACATCTTGTAATTGTGACCAATTCCTTACCAAGAAGCTCGCAGCGTAGCCCCAAAATTGTACGAAATATCAGCCGAAAAATCTGGTTGTGCGACCGTACGACCGACCGTACAAGCTGCTACTTTTAGCATGCCCGACCAACTGTACCACGGGCACTATCTTAGCCATTACGTAATGGAACGGCGAGGGAGAAGGTAATGGCGCGATTGAAGCGAGTCCAGAAATAACAGCGAGAGGAACACGAAAGAGAACAATAAAGGGCATAAGAAAAAGGCGAGTATCTAACGAAGAGCAACGCGAGGCGGAATTATCGCAAAATTTATTCTATTCATTTGAAAAATTCGCGCTTTGCCGAAGACATGTTGTTTTACCCTAAGAACTAAGTAATGTCCTTTCCCAAAATTTAAATAAATTGAGATTGAGTCAGTGACGTTCATGTTTACATTAAGTCTGACGCGGTAATTTGATTTTGACAATATTGTCATTTGAGAATCCGTCAAACACCTGAGAATCAATGTACAGACCGCAAATGTGTGGTGCGAACAAATTCACGGATAAAGTGGAGTTGGTTCTACAGCGGGATGAGTGAATTTAATTGTTTGGTTGTCGTACTTCTCAGCGCATGTTTTCATGCTTTCTACTCGATTCGCTCGAACGCCAGGAAATGGTTTGTCTCACAAAATATGGAGCCACTTTCTCTTCCCTCAACATTTCGAGGCGTCATGATGAACATGCTTGCGATACGATATTTTTTTTTCCTTATCCTGGAAACTGAAGAATCAATCTCTAAAATTGGTAGTCATCACATTTTGCAGGAACGTCCGAGCTGTGATCGAGCAATTAAACGGGGTTCTGGCAATTTGACCTCACAAGCGCGCTGGTAAGCACATGGTTCGCGTAAATAATTGCTGTTTACAGTTTTCGAATTCAAGGACAGCTTTTGAGAGTCTGTTTCTGTAACCTTCCAGGATATTTCTGTTAAATTCGTTGAAGTTCAGTCTCGGAATTTCATAAGCGATTATGAATGATAGATTCGTATCGGCACCATAATTTAGGGAAATTTTGTCAACACATTATGTGACGATAAGGTTTTCCGCGCCCAAACTGGGAAACTGAATCTTCGCGGACGGCACAATAACAACTGGGGGAAAATAACTCGGTAGAGACCACTCGGCAGCGAGAACGGAAACTCGTCACGATTTCTTGGCACACGGAGACCTACTTCGAGCGAGCTTATACAGACGTCAAGGATAAGACAATCTTTGGTTCCACGGTACTTTTATTCTAGGTCAGGCCAACAAGCGACATGACCTCTAGCGTACTCTAGTTTGTAATTAACTAAACTGTACAAGGTAGCTGCTTTTTCAACTAACTGGTGTGAAGTGCTATTGTTACACAAATCGCAATATTTGAATAAGGACACAAAGGAGCGGAAAAAGGTCTCCTCCTTAACCTGCCTGCAAATAATTGAATTTTATGTTTGAATTCAAGATAAAACAGAAGTCTTGCAGAGTTCTCATTCCAGATTGAATTCAGGTGAGAACATCAGCAAACAAGTTGAAATCATATGCTTTTCCTGAATCTTTAATTTTATTGCCCTGTTTATTTTTCACAAACCCTATTTATATCTCTATGTGACAGCTAATGATTAAAACCTCAGTGAATGGTTATGCCATATTTTAGATATGATTTTTCCCCCAAGATCTCACTTGTAATTCTCCTTACTATCTCCTATACAGTTCTTGTGGTGTTAGTTTGGAGGATTTAGTATTGGATCATCTTATAATCCCACAACTAATATTTTTCTTTATTCTCATAACTTGTCTGCTTGACATTGTTTTGATATTGTAAGGAGAAATTCTGACGTGGTCTCTCATGGGAGTTAAAGGGTTAAAATGAGGGATTTCATCATATTGTGATGATTAAAATATTCTTATGCTTTCAAATGTAACAAAAAAATGTGATGAGAGTCTGATGCTATGAAACACTTGCAATGGAAAAACCTGTTGCTGGTATGTCTTTAATGCTTAAATTTTCATGGGAAATGCTTTTGTTTGAAATTGGGGATACAAGAGTTTTTAAAGCTGATAGAAATAAGCTGTTTGTGAGTAATAAAAGGCAAGTTGACAATCATACCTTAATGCTTGACATGCTTCCCTCATACATGTCAGTTGTGTGTACCTACCATCATAGAGGCATCTTTAGAAAGGTTTTTTTTTTACACAAGGCAACCTCCAGGGTGGAAGAGCAGAAGACCATAGAATGATGTTTACTTGGTATTTGTATTTACCACAATCCTATATTCAAGCAGTACTCTACATATATATAACTGATTACATGATGTCTTTAACCCTTTACACCCCAATGTCAGAATGCATATTCTCCATACTATTCTCTATATATTTCCTAATGTGCTGGCAAGGAGAATTTGTTTAACAATCAAGAGGTTCTTCAGTTGATTATCATTTCCTTTATTCTCATGACCTTAATGTGTGACTCGGGTGATATTGAATGGAGAAATTAGATGCTAGTCACAGGGATTAAAGTGTTATTAGCTGTACACATTTTCATGTATATGCTCCTCACATTTGTTGGCAACAATAGCTAAGATTGTTAGGAAAGCAAACAAATAAGTGAACAGAAGCCAGTGAAATGAGGGAAACTGTAAACTTTACCATGTGATAGAAAAACATCACATAATACTTAAGAGGGGAAACTTGAATTGTGCTAGCTAATTTTCTCTATTGCCATTCATGTTTTTGATCAAATAAAATTTAACCCTTTAACTCCCAGTTCAAATTTGTAATTCTCCTTACTGTCAACTGTATAATTCTTACAATGTTAGTTCAGAGAATTTAGTATTGGATCAACTAATTATCCCCAAATTTTCTTTATTCTCATCACTTATCTGATTGATATTGTATTGATATTGTTAGGAGAAATTCTGCCTTGGTCACTCATGGGAGTTTGTTAATTACACTACATAGGAAATTAATTTTCTAGAATTTAATAGATTACTAAATAGATAGGTAGCAAAAAGAAACAAATCAAAATGCAAAAATGGGGAAGACAAAGGACACAATACAATTTTATAAAGACAGAAAAAATTTCTATTTGTTCCTAACATCTATCATAATTTCAGAGGAAATAAAGATTTTAAGATTATCATAAATCTGGTCTCGATATCATGTTCGGAGCTTTTCAGAAGCGCCGGCGTCGCGGCTCTTAAGTTTTATAATTAACCATAATTGAGTGCATGCCCAATGTGCCGCGGTGTACTTATAGACCGCCGGGACGAAGAAAAAATATATCGGTTTCCTCGGTACGGTTGATAAAAAAAAACAACAAAAACAACTCAAATTTCAGACTAAAAAGTTATAGTGTGGACAAGGTCTCATAATTTCAAGGAATTTCGAACAGTTAACGAGCAGGGGAAAGAATCAAGGGAGTTTCTAAGTTTATTAGATTAGTACTCACCGGAAAATGTCAAATTCTTAATTGATTTGAAGGTGTGAAACCTCAGACGGAAATGTAGTTGTTTGCGACTTTTTTCTTTTCGCCGCACTTAATTGCTCCCTAAATTTTATCACAAGAGAGGCAATGATGAGAATACGTGAGTTCGTGATTCATAGGTCTGTCAGCTTTTAAAAAAATTAGCCTTTGAACTAACTCACATCTGATTTGCATCCGTTAAAATATTCGTGCGCCAGATGCCTCCGAAAGATAAGGAGAACGGGAGTATTGGAAGTATGGTGCGTTGAAATAATACAATCAAAAGCTGCTTATCTTTACAGAACAGGAACAAGAGTTGCCATTTCTTCAAAAACAATCGGTGCTGAATCTTTTCAATTCGGCTTTAAGTGTCCTCGTCGTCGTCTAAGCACTGGACGTCGAGGCGAGCAGAATTTCTGCAGCGTTGGACGTCAAAGCGTGCAGAATTTCTGCAGCTCTAGACGTCAAGGCGTGTAGAATTTCAGCAGCACTGGACGTCAAGGCGTACAGAGCTTCTGTAGCACTGGACGTCAAGGCGTGCAGAATTTTTGCACGCTTGGGCCGTTAAACCCTGCAGAATTTCTGCAGCATGAGACGCCATACCATGTAGAATTTCTGCAGCATTGGACGTCAAACCTTGCATAATTTCTGCATTACAGTTCGTAACACCGTGTCAAATAAAATTGAAATCCGTTAAAATCTTCGTGCGTCAGATGCCTCCGAAAGATAAGGAGAACGGGAGTATTGGAAGTATGGTGCATTGAAATAATACAATCAAAAGCTGCTTATCTTTACAGAACAGGAACAGGAGTTGCCATTTCTTCAAAAACAATCGGTGCTGAATCTTTGCAATTCGGCTTTAAGTGTCCTCGTCGTCGTCGTCTAAGCACTGGACGTCGAGGCGAGCGGAATTTCTGCAGCGCTGGACGTCAAAGCGTGCAGAATTTCTGCAGCTCTAGACGTCAAGGCGTGTAGAATTTCAGCAGAACTGGACGTCAAGGCGTACAGAGCTTCTGTAGCACTGGACGTCAAGGCGTGCAGAACTTCTGCAGCACTGGACGTCAAGGCGTGCAGAATTTTTGCACGCTTGGGCCGTTAAACCCTGCGGAATCTCTGCAGCATGAGACGCCATACCATGCAGAATTTCGCAGCATTGGACGTCAAACCTTGCATAATTTCTGCATTACAGTTCGTAACACCATGTCAAACAAAATTGAAAAGAAAACCCGCTTAAAAATATTTAGGGTTAAAATCAGAGACTCTACAGTTCCATTCTTCAACGTGCAGAGCATTATGTGCACTTTGACCAGATTTAACGACCAACGTAGTTAAAAATTGAATATTTGTACGCGTAAAATGCACCTACGTTTAACTTTCCGTTGAATTACACAAAATGTTACTTTTTTGAAACAACACATTTTCTTAATCCGTGAAAACTGAAGCATTTTGCTTTTATTACATAGGGGAAATTTCCGTGTTTTTTGCCTAAATAGTGCTGCTTTGAGGCCAACATTTCGCAGTGTCTGGAAAAAAAGCACCATAATTTGCGGAATCGATATGAAAAATATGCCTAAAAGGGTCATTTTTCATGGAAAATACTATTTTGGAAAACACAAAATAGTTTGGAAAGCAATCAATGATCACCCTGGTTTTGAGTAAAACCACTATAGTAACTTCGTCTTAGTGGCTCGCGATATATTAATCCAAAGGTAAGACCGGCAGCTATTGAACAACTCCCGTATTCAATTATAAAATGTAAGGGAATGTGGGAGTACATTAAGATACTAGTGATATCAGTAAAAAATGTTTGTTTCTTGGTGATATGTATAAAATCTAAGCGAGGACAAAAAATTAAGCGCACCTGCAGGATTTCCCGAAGTCGCCCCGTCAACTTGAGTAGGCGTTGGCGTGGGTGTAGTAGGGATCCGTTCAGGAGAAATTGCTTGGATGGAATTCGGATCAACTTTTAAGTCACCGAACCTCTTGTCTTTCGCAGCCTTCTTCAAAATCATCAAAACGTTTTCGATCTCGACATTTCGACTAAAGGTCAGTGAGAAGTACCCTGTTACACTGCCACACCTGACATGAAAAATAACAATGACGAAAAACAGGTACGCACACTAAATTCACTCGTGTAAAGCAAAGCAAAGCAAATAGAACAAAAACAAAAAAAAAAACGTAGAAAGGTGGGTTAAATATATGAAGGCCGTGCTGCACTGAGACGTTCAAGTCCCCTCAACGATTCATAGAAAAACCCTTTGCTTGAAACGTTTAAAGAAAAAAGAGTTGTTCCCGCGAAAATAGATTCCTTACCAACGACATATCATCATTTCATTATGACTAAAGAACAAACTGCACTCGAGCTCCTCAAATCTCCTGGGCCGGGCTGTTCAAGCTAAGTTAAGATAACCCAGGGTTCGTGTGAAATCTGAGTTCAGAACTGAGAGCTTTAAAAGAAAATTCAGTCGAATTCTTTTTGTTTATGATATGACTCTTTGATGCTCTAAAAAGAACACAAGACATTACCCAAAAAAGCTTTTGAATAAAGGAGTAAAGAAACCCAGATTAAAAAATTTAACCATGGGTTAGCGCTAATCGGCCTTCGAACAACTGGGCCCAGGAACAAATAGCAAAATATTATAACTCAGCGCGCGTAAGGCCTACCTACTTCCTTAGGAGCTACCATGTTAAAAATCCTTACGTACTACACGGTCGTGCACCCGTCACATGACGTGTGCAATTCACTTCGGCTGAAAGTCCCCGTTGAGTTTAGCCGCAGGGTTTCAAACTTTCAAGATTTTTCCCCCGCTCTATCCCGATTGAGATAGACCTTTTGGATCTCAAAATGAAAATAAAATATGCTTGATAATTTTCGTCTCGAAAAGCAATGAGCATGTAGTTCTTTCAAGCGACGAAATTAGCTTTGTAGTTGACGTTACTTCATTCCCAAACAAGATGGGAATTATGGCTGTAAACAAAACTGAGCTTTCTGACTTCAACTGAGGCTTTGCGACGCTGGGCAATCTTCATCAAGCGGTAAATATTACTTTTAAGTGTTGATGTGTCTCAAGTGTGTTGTTCAATGATTTGAAATCGTACCGAATTTTCATGATTTTCAACACAAAGGTACCGAATTTTCTGCTCGTAAATTCTGGTAAAAATCAATTCAATCGGGGTAAATCTACCAAATTGGTCTCGTGAATAGTTTTCGGTTCGTTTCCGAACGGTTGATACTATCAGTTTAAAGTTTTGATATTTCGTAAAAGTATATTGTTCAATAGAATCTCACATTAAAACTGTACAATTTCAGAATTTTAAAGTTTTTCAAGAGAAATCTGCGCAATTTTCTGGTCGTTTATTCTAGTAAACAACGAGTTAAGCATGCTAAATATACTGCGTGGTCTCATACCCCCAAGAAATTCGTTCGTTTTTCGCTTAGCAAAAAGTTTGCAATTCTTTTAATAGAGATTTAGTCTCGAAATATTTCCTGGTCGTTTTTTGCCCCGGTTAGAACCTGATTACCTAGTAGACCCGACACAGTTGCAATAAACCCTTTTTTACAAGCACAATTTGTGTCTGCATGCTGTTATAAAAAAACTCACTAAAGAAGCAAATTAAAAGATCTCATCATGGCCGAAACCCCAATCGCTGCTTTGTGCTTACGAGGGGTATGACTAACTTTTGCGACAGGTTCCTCGTGTTACTTCAATTAGGGTATAGCATTAGTCGTTGCAGTTCTAAATCGACTTCACGGTATAGTTAGCACATAAAGGGTTTAGGGTAGTAAATTTCGTGTCTTCATACACCCATTTCATAAATGGTGGACGACACAGATGAGTAGCACGAAAACGAGGCTAGTCAATCCGTTCGCCGCAAGGAAAATTTATTACAACATCTGGGGAATCTGGTGGTGCTGTGAAACTCACAAAGGAAGATATTCCTGGTGCTTCTCTTGAAGGAAGGTTGCCATCTCAGAAAATTGAAGAACGAAATTCTGGCTCGATGTCGTGGCGACTCTTGCAAAGGACTCAAAACAAAGCAGAATACGTAACTGAAAAGGTAATTTGGAATTTACGTAGACCACGTTGTTGAAAGCAGCTTCTTGTTACCTTTTATGATAACTCCGAGGTTATGGAAGTAATAAACTGTTTAAACAATGAAATTGTGCCTCTCATAACCGTGAGTTGGATGAATACATTTTAAGTGGTCGCTACAATAATATTATTGACCCAGGATAAAATTTGTACAAAAAGAAAGGATAAAATTTATACAAAAAGAAAAGAAAAGCAAAAAGGTTGTGTAGACCGGGGAGTCGCATCATTAATAAAGCCAATTAAATATCCTGAAGACAGTTGGTCTTCTAGCCTGTTACGTATGCCCATGTTCACTCTAGCTGAGTTGAATATACATATATCAAGATTTGGAAAAAAAATTGATCGTCACAGGTAGACTCACTCAGTCCCAATTAGCATGAGAAAGGCAAAACGTTTTCAGAAAATTTCAGAAAATTCAGAGCGGTGTGTCGGTTGGACGCAGTCAAGTGCACTTTTTCGTTATGTGCAAGCGTCACTTTTAGAACATCTAACTGTTGACGAGGACAAACTGAATGAAATTAAACAAAAAAACTGCTGCACAAGCTGATTCAGAGGCATGGAAAAACTAAAGAAAATTTAGGTTTACTGCCTCAAATTTTGGTTTATTAGTGAACAGAAAAAGAAATCATTCCACTCGTGAACAGAACATCTTACATCCAAAGCCATTCTCCTTTAGACAAACTATGTATGGTAAAAATATGGGTCCGTGGCCTTGATGCAATATCTAAGTGGATGTTCTCGACTCGAAATCCAGTTTAAGAGCTCAAATAAGGGTTTGCTGTGTTTCAAGGCTTCACCTGTTCACTCAGATTTGAAACCAAGGCATCCTTCTTCAGTTCATTTGCATTTGTTCCTTGCAGGGTCTCACTTTCTTTAAATGAATCTGAACAGCAGTATGTCATGGTGCTGGTCCATGATTTCATCGCATTAGATACACTCTCCTATTGAACGAATTTCTCAAATCACTTGGCCTAAAGTGTAGAGAGCGTACCTTATCCTCCTTTGTCTCGCGAAAGTCCTTTCCTTCATCACTCCTTATCGCATGCAGCCATCACTTACGTCTCGTTTTACCGGTGAAAAAATTGAAACATGATATCTTCTCATTGTTGTCCCCTATTTTACCTTTTTGGTTGCATTCAGGCACACAGCAGGAATTGCCGTAAACTTCAACGTAAACACTAAAAAATAACTATACCACCTCACGCACTGAGGACTGACTAGTCTTGTTTTCGCGCTGCACTTCCGTGACGTCCGCAACTTATGGATAGGTGAATCAATTGCCACTATTCGGAAGTCGTGTGTTTCATTTAAGGTCAAATAATTTTAATCTAAAATTTTGCATGCCATCTCCAAAATATATAAAGAAGAATCTAGAATTAATGACCGCAAATCTGTTGGTTTAATATCCCCACTACTGTCCTATACATGAGATAACTTATTATTGCGATTTATAAGATCTATTTAATGACACATAATGAGCAGACCCCATGTGCTATACAGGAAACGAGCAAGAGGATATAATACCTAAATGTCACAGATTCAACTTTCTCAACAGGTATGTCCCTTTCCTTTAAAATGTCAGTCACCTGGCGAGGGAAAACATCAGACAATAAAGTCAATGAGGTGTATGTACTAATACGTTCTTCTTAGAGGTATACGGTGCACATCAGCCATAACGGGCCACACAAAACCTTCGAGCAATAAAATCTTATAGGATTATGGAGTGGTTTTATAAAATAATTCTACATCACTTCGAAGGTGTGCTTTATGATGAAATGATCAAGTGAGGGAATGAAAGCAAAACTTCCTATTTACGTCAACTTCTCACGACCCTGGAAATCATGTGCCTATTGTAAAGCGAAGGTTCATCTAACAACTTTGACTAGCCATATTACATGGATAAAGCGCATGCTGAATGGAAACCTCCACTCGCTGAGACGGGCAATGAAAAAATGGCAAATTTTAAGCGAGGTTTTCTCCACGAGGGATCAGACCCGAGACCTTGAGGTTCTGTATTCCCGTGCTGTACAACGGAAGCTACATTACAGGGAACTCGATGGTGCTCTGTCTCGATGGTCTCAGATGTGGTGCATCAGGAAACACGAAATCCAGAGGTCTGGAGTTTGACTGCAGAAGAAAAACTCAAATTTCATCGTTGTCCCTAGTTCATGACAAAACGCAGGATTCAGAGTAATTTTTCAGCTTTCAATGTGAATTTGTAGGCTTTGGTCAAGGCCCATTTTTTTCCCGGCTGCCAATGAAAATTCTGCGTGTTTATTGCTGAAACGGGACCCGTTGCATAGCATATGACCAAAATCTTCTTGAATCAAACTTTTCCTAGAGAAACCTTTTTTATTTAACAAAAAATTATTTGTATATGGTGGACATATAGTATACTTTAAATTGCTAAATCAATTTAAGCATCAGAATCTTTATTTTGATCAACATGTTTTGGTGCAGCAATTCCTTTTCTAACAAAGCTTAGTGAACGGCTGAATTTTTTCGGTGTTTGTGCTTCTTCATTCACAGCCATGGGAAATCCGTACTGTTAAGCACCGACTTTAATTTGAACAGGTGAGAAGGCTTTACAAACGACATTAAACAGGATTTGACGGAAAATGAATCTTGATTAAAGGTAGTATATACGTGCAAAAACATAAACATGGTTATGTGACGGAGTGTACACAACCTTGCATGTTTCACTCTTGAACAAATACGTAGAAAGCTGAATACTGTAACAAAAATACTCCCTGTAGCACGCTTCAAATTTTGAAACTTTAAACTCGTTTACATTTTAAAACAGCTTTTAAAACATTTCTTGGTTGCCTTATTGCTTGATGTGAAATGTTCACCATAACATGACAGCGACTTTTACTTCAGTTAGAAGATCAATAAGCATAAGTTTTTCTATAAAATTCTAGTTCTTCGGTGAAAAATAGCCGGCAAGTGTGCTAAATTTTGAACCCTGAAACGAAAGACAAATTCCTTTATTTTACTCACAAGTTTATGCAGCTGTTTGATAATTTCTTCAGGATTATCACTGCAGGCTTTGTTGACGATGGTCATCGTAATTTCGATCTTCATAACACTTAAAACTGAAAGGAAAAAGGAGAAATCGGTTCAAACTTTGGTTTCTGCCTTGCTAAGCAAAATAACAACTACCTATTAACTCACAGTGAACAGTAACATTGACTGTAGCTGTAGCGGGTGTTCCCACTCCATTACTGGCTGTACATTGATACTGGATCGTGTTTTTCTTTGCTAACTGTCTGCTTACATTCACAATAAGTCGTGAATCAGTGGATAGGTCTTCAGCATAGCCAACCATGGTCCACTTAATGCTGGCTTCTGGTTTGCCAGACGTATTACATGTCAAGTTTAAGCTATTTCCGTCAATGATAGTTATTGCTTCAGGTAAAACTGAAGCCGATGTCTCCTCTGGAAGACAATTCCTATTATCAGTGGTTTGACAGACATGTCAAGATAAACCCTGTCTATCTAGATAGGAAAATTTAATAAAGTTGCAAAATTTTACTCCCACGGTTTAATATTCTCACAACGTGAGCTGTGAAAAAATAATTTTGTTTCTTTTGGTCGCTCAAATACTAAAACTGAACGATAATACCCAACGGCTTTATGGTGTACATGTTAAGACAATCATAACTGCTTGAATTGGCGAATGATAAAAGCTATTCCAGCTTTCCCGAAATAAAAGAAATTATCATAAAAATCATTTGCATAAATAAGGATAAAAGTAAATCTCTGGGTCTACTTGTTAATGGTTCGTGACTTTCCGGTTTTTGAAATCGAGTATATTAACCTGAATGTTAACTCACCAACAACTGTAACACTGACAGAGGAATTTTTTCCAGCACCAACTTTGTTGACAGGAACACAAGTGTACGTACCATCAGACATCACAGTAACATTAAAAATCCCTAAGCTGTTGGTCATTATGAGTCTATTGTTAAAGTACAAATGAAATTCAGCTTCAGGACTAGCATCAGCTTGGCATGTTAACTTGAGGGGACTTTTGCGAAGCACTGTGGTGTTACTGAGAGCTGAAATGAGTTTTGCGCCGCCAGGAGTGTCTAAAAAAAAAAGGGAATCAAATCATGAAACTGACAAAGGATATCGTCAACTGCTTCTGTCTGTGTATTACAGTGTTACTGGGAGATGTGGTAAGGTTTGCGTCACCAGGAGCACCATAAAAACAAATAAAGTCATGGCGCTGATATGAGCCGAGAGAACATAAAATTTCCACCTGAAGGCGGTCGATAGAAATAGGACTCGTGATACGGGCCATACCTCTCATGCGGCTTACCAATTGGTATGAAGTTTTAAAACATTTTGGTGTAATGGTGCAAAAGGTATGGGTAGAGAGAATGCAAGCTTTCCTAAATTTTCCCTCTCCTTAGGTAAGGAGGTAAGGTAAACTTTATTTTACCAGGGTGGCCGAATCAGCCCTAAGGCTGGTGTTCAGAGGGGTCCTGGGCTAAAAAAGTATAATAATGTAAAAATACAATATAGTTATTTAAAAATACTGGATGTAATAATTTAAAAATACAAATGTTAAAAATTGTGACTATTCATCAAAAATTTGAAGAAAGAAAGGGACTCCGCGTTGTGAATGTACCGAGACAACAAATTAAAAAGGGCCATGCCCGAATATTTAAAACTTCGTTTCCCAAGGCTTAGCTTCGGTTTGAGCAGGTGCAAATAGGTTATTCAGTGAGTGTCATAGCTATGTACATTGTATTTTCTAATAAAATAGTTGCAGAAATACCGACGTACTAGCTTATTTAAGCATTTATCAACTAAAACACATTTGTGTCTTTTCCGTTTCATTTGTAACTCAGCACACCCTAAAACATGAAAAGTGTCTTTAGAGGAATCACGCCTTAAAACGATGCGGGTAGCACGTTTTTGTAACCGTTAAAGGGTTTTGCTGGAGGTGACTGACAGTTCACCCCACGCAGCGTCGGTATAACACAGGATTGGCTCAATAAGGGTATTATAAACACACTTCGCTACCTTAAGAGTAAGGCAAGATCTTATCCGTGCTAAAAATCGCAAACGCTTGTTGACTATTTGTTACAAATAGGGTTGGCATGCTCTTTCCAGTGAAGCTGTTCATTGAGCATAATAAAATAATTGAACTTTGTCACTCTCTCCATGTCCTTTCCTTGGATCTGCAGTACAAAGCTTGATAAGGTTTGCTACGGTTGCCTTGTCCCAAAGAGTAGGAATTTTGTTTCGCTCTGATTTAGTATTAGTCTGTTACTCACAACCACTACTCGACTCGTTTGAGGTCTTCTTTCAGATTTTCTCTGATGATGCTGATATCGGACCCAGTATAATACATCACTGTGTCATCGGCATACAAACTTAATCGCCGAATGCACCAAACATTGAGGCAGGTCATTTACGTCTATCACAAATAGCAATGGTCCCAGTAAGGAACTTAGAGGAACGCCGAAGTCTAGAGGAAGGCTGGATGATAATTCTTTTTCGTATTGAACTGTCTGCGAACGAGCGATCAGATAATTTCTGAACCAGATAAGACTGCATCCTGTAACTCCATAGTGATCTAGTGAAGGAGGCAGTGGTGACCAACAAATGCAAAGACCTTTTGGCGTTCGACGGAGGAGAACACATACTAATCGTTTCGTTTTCACGGAAATCACTCTAGAGGGTTTTATGCGATTTCAGGCATTGGCCCTGGCTGGCTATATGGCACAAATAGTTTCGATCTCATTTGCGGCCTCGAGCTGAAGACACCGATTTTTTTTCTGCGAAATCAGTCCTAGTTAGCTCTGGATTTAAAACATGACGCTATCGTCATTGCTTTTCCTAGCAGTATGCAGGGCGCGTGACACATGAACTTCGCAATAGACCTCACTCACTGTAGAGTCTCTGTGGCTTAGTGATAGAGCATCGGAGCGCAGAATCCGAAGATCTGAGGTTCGATTCCCCATCGGGACTAAGAATTGTTTTTCTGGCGATCGAAATTTTCATTGAATTTGTGTTGTGTTTTCAAATCGCTATCTTTTAACAGAGGATCTTGCTGAGGACGAATGGTACTGTTTGTAAAATCGAAATGTTACACCGTCGCTCGATCTCGTCATCGTAATTACATATATTTACACGAAAGACGAAGGTGGACAGAGGGACAGTATTCATCTCGGCACCCGGAATTACATGTAGCTCGATGCCACTTGCGAGACTATAAAATATAATTTTCAGCTATTAACACCAATTGAAGACTCACCAAACGGTCTCATTATAATTATTCTAGCCGTAAACAGGCCAGAATCAGAAATTGGATTTAGTTTTTCCTCCGCAGGAAAATGCACAATAGGCGCTTCGTGGCAGTTTTTAATTGGCGAAAAGTAATGTGGTGGGCATAGAGACATGGAACGAGGTTGAGTTTAGCATCGAGTGTATGCAGGCTTGAAGTGCTGAGCCGCGCATAAACGTTAACCAAGCTTGTTACAATTTACACTTATCTTACGAGCAAACTTTAAAATATTTATTTAAAGCACAAACCCAATACTGTGAATCGCTTCAATTATTGACGTAGTGAGAAACAACAACCGTGGGAACAGTTTAAGTTGAATGGCTGATTGATTTATTTCTATTAATCAAGTTGACTATCTTATGTAAACATTGGTGATGGCATCGATCAGTAGATTACTTTCACGGACAAAAAAAACGTACTTTTCTGTCATCAAAAAACTTGTGAAAGTCATTGCCACATATTTTTAATTTCAATCAGTCAAAAAACTTGCGGTCCATAAAATGCCTTCTGTGGTATATCGTTCCGAGGCAGAAAACAGAGATTCATTATCAGATGTACGCGGAGAAAACCTTGTAAACAAAAACTATCGCGTTCAAATGCAAATATTTATTGAGCGATTATGAGGCGAGACTTGTCATAGGAATGGAAAATACGGGAATTTGGCTCGTGCAGGCAGAGAAAGATTTGAATCGCCGCATTAAAATTTGATGAATTTCGCAACCGGAAATTTGATGAACGTAGGATTGTATTTGGCACCGGTGTTGTATAAAGCCCGAGGTAACCATCATTCTTGATTTCTCTGCGACTCAAGCTAAGTCACAAAGTGACTTTGCTACGCGATTTTATTATTTCCAATGTCCTTTCCTTTCCTTTCCTTTTTACGACAAATTGGAAATACTAAAATCAGAAATTTTAGGATTTTTATGGTTTCGTGGAAACGAATTCTTCTGGCTCTTGGGGTTTTCTGCAGGGATTCTCGTACGCAAATCATAGATCTACAGATTTCTATTGAGGAAATCAATAGCATATTTCCGTTTCGCAAATTACAGATTCTCATTTCGATTCGCATATTACAATAAGCCGCATCACTTTGTTCCAAAGTCTTAATCTCTATTTCTCTAAGTTCAGTAAGCAATGAAGAGCACGTCAATGAAAAGATAAACAAATGATCACGGTAGTGTTAGACAGCTTTTACATAGCACTACAGTGCTACTGGGAGATGTTGTAAGGTTTGCGTTACCAGGAGCATCATAAAAACAGATAAAGTCATAGCGCTAATATGAGCCAAGAGAACATAAAATTTTCACATGAAGGCGGTCGATACGGACAATACTTCTCATGCGGCTTACCAATTGGTATCAAGTTTAAAAACATTTGTGTATAGTGCTGCAAAAGGTATGGGTAGTGAGAGTACAAGCTTTTCTAAATTTTCCCTCTCCTTAGGTAAAGGGGTAGGGTAAACTTTATTTTACCAAGGTGGCCAAATCAGCTATGAGGTTGGTGTCCAGAGGGACCCTGGGCTAAAAAGTATAATAATGTAAAAATAGAATAAATAGTAATTTAAAAAATGAGGGTTGTAATAATTTAAAAATAAAAAATGTTTAAAATCGTGAGTATTCATCAAAAATTTAAAGGAAGAAAGTGACTCCGCCTTCTGAATGTACCGAGACAACAAATTAAAAAGGGTCATGCCCGAATATTTAAAAATTCGTTTCCCAAGGCCAACCTTCGGTTTGGGCAGGTGCAAATTGGTTCTTCTGCAAGTGTCATAGCTATTTACACTGTATTTTCTAATAAAATAGTTGCATAAATACTGAGGTATTAGCTTATTTAAGCATTTATAAACTAAAACACGTTTGTGTCTTTTCCGTTTCATTTGTAACCCAGCCCACCCTAAAAAACTAAAAGTGTCTTTACAGAAGTCACGCCTTAAGATGATGCGGGTAGCACGATTTTGTAACCGTTGAAGGGTTTTGCTGGAAGTGGCTGACAGTTCACCCCACGCAGTGTCGTTATAACACAGGATTGGCTCAATAAGGGTATTATAGAGACACTTCGCTACCTTAAGAGTAAGGCAAGATGTTATCCGTGCTAAAAATAGCAAACGCTCGTTTACTATTTGTTACAAATAGGGTTGGTATGCTCTTTCCAGTGAAGCTGTATATTGAGGATAATAAAATAATTGAACTTCGTCACTCGCTCCTTGGATCTGCAGTACAAAGTCTGATGAAGTTTGCTACGGTTGCCTTGTCCCAAAGAGTATGCCTTTCGTTTCGCTCTGATTTAGTATTAGTCTGCTACTCATCAACCACTGTTCGACTCGTTTGAGGTCTTTTTCTAGATTTTCTCTGATGATGCTGACATCGGACCCAGTTTAATACATCACTGTGTCATCGGTATACATACTTAATCGCCGAGTGTAGCAAACATTGAGGCAGGTCAATTATGCCTATCACAAATAGCAATGGTCATAGTAAGGAACCTAGAGGAACGACGAAGTCTAGAGGAAGGCTTGATGATAATTCTTTTCCATATTGAACTGTCTGCGAATGAGTAGTCAGAAAATTTCTGAACCAAGTAAGACTGCATCCTGTAACTCCACAGTGCTCTCATGAAAGGAGGCAGTGGTGATCAGCAAATGCATAGGCCTTTTGGGGTTCAACGGAGGAGAACGCATACTGATCGTGTCGTTTTTACGAAAATCACTCTAGAGGGTTTTATGCGATTTCAGGCATTGGCGCCTGGTTGGCTATATGGCACAAATAGCCTCGATCTCCTATGCAAATGTTTTCTTGGCCACCTTGAGCTGAAGACACCGATTTTTTTCTGCGCAATCACTCCTTGCTAGCTCTGGAATTTTAAAACATTACGCTATCGTCATTGCTGATAATAGCAGTATGCATGACGCATTTCATATGAACTTCGCAATAGACCTCACTCACTGTAGAGTCTCTGTGGCTCAGTGGTAGAGCATCGGAGCGCGGAATCCGAAGATCTGAGGTTCGATTCCTCATCTAGACTAAGAATTTTTTCTGTCCCACGTTCGTGACAAGACGATAAACATCCTTCTCTAAAATTGATCTTGATATCGAAATTTTCATCGAATTTGTGTTAAGTGTTTTCAAGTCACTCTCTTTTAACGGAGGATGTTGCTGAGGACGAATGGTACTGTCTGCAAAATCGAAATGTTACACCGTTGCTTGATCTCGTCATCGTAACTACATAATGTAAACGACAGACGGAAGGTGAACAGAGGGACAGTATACATCTCGGCCCTCGGAATTACATGTAGCTCGATGCCACTTGCGAGACTAAAAAAAAGAATTTTCAGCTATTAACACCAGTTTAAGACTCACCAAACGTTCTCATTATAATTATTCTGGCCGTAAACAGGCCAGAATCAGAAATTGGATTTAGTTTTTCCCCCGGAAAATGACATATGACGAACGTAGGATTGATATGACGAACGTAGGATTGTAATTAGCACCGGTTTTGTAAAAAGCCCGAGGTATGCGTTTATTATTCTGCGGAGTTGGATGGTTACCATCATTCTGAATTTCTCTACGACTCAAGCTCAGTCACAAAGTGACTTTGCTACGACATTAGAGTATTTCCAATATCCTTTCCTTTACTTTCCTTTCCTTTTCACGAAAAATTGGAAATACTAAAATCAGAAATTTTAGTATTTTTATTATTTCGTAGAAACGAATTATTCTGGCTAGTGGGGTTTTTTGCAGGGATTCTCGTTCGCAAATCCCAGATTTATAGATTTATATTTAGGAAATCAATAGCATATTTCCATTTCGCAAACTATAGATGTTAATTTCGTTTCGCAAATAACAATAAGCCGTATCACCTTGCTCCAAAGTCTTAATCTCTAGTACTCTCCATGTTCAATAAGCAATGAAGAGCACTCAACAGCGATTTCGCTAAAAACTGCAAGGCCTCCAATTCGTTCCCTCTGAACCGCAAATCCGGCCAAAATATAGGCTCCGTATAGCCTCTTGTTTACCTTGGTTCGGAAGGGAGCTGAATATTTTCTTAATGTGTGCAGCTCCATTTCGCTCATAATAGCGAAGACTTCCATAAATGTTATTTGCCAACTTCAAAAGATTCCATATAAAAACACCACTGAAGTAACACCATGTCGTGCTCCTAGAGCTCGAGAATATGCGACGAAAAACCTTCAACATCACCATTTGACTTTCTAGAAGTGATGTTTTACATATGGTAGGTCAAAGTTGAGATGCAGCTTCAACACATGTCAAAACATTCAGCGGAAGTCCAAGAAGTCTCACACTCCAAATGAGTCCTGTATTTGAGACGCTGCGTTGACAGGAGTAATTAACTTTACAATGCATGTCTTAATGACAAATAATAGAACAATTTTGACAATACTTACATCGTACAGATTAAGTAGGACCAACAATTTGCCTTGCGAAAATTTCCAAGACTTGCAAATGTATATGAATTAATTGCACATGGAATACTACATTTATGAATGGAATTTTTAACAAATACGTAAAAACACCCACATACAAGTAACTATCTTTAATTTTTAAAAAACACCTTTAAGGAGACAGAACAATAAAAAAATACGACATAAATTACACGTAACATTTAGGAACTATTACATCGGTTACTTTAGATTGAAGAAATTGATAAACGATCACAAACACTGAAGGGCAATCAATGACCGTTTTGTGCTTTCAATGTGTATCACTCTACTTCATTCCAGACGATTTGCAATTTAACTTCACCATGTTGTTTCCCAGAGCATCTTAGTGAATTTGATAGTTTTAGGCTATCATTTCATTCACATTTCCTTGGATTCTCATATCCGATGATATAAAAAATAACTGTTAAACATTTCTTGCACTTTCAAGACTATTATACAAATAGCTACTCACAGTGAACAGTGACATTGACCGTAGCTGTAGCAGGTGTTTCCACTCCATTACTGGCTGTACATTGATACTGGATCATGTTGTCTGCTGTCTCAGGTCTGCTTACATTCACAGTGAGTCGTGAATCAGTGGTTAGGACTTCAGAATAGTTAACCATGGTCCACTTAATGCTTGCTTTTGGTTTTCCAAACGCATTACATGTCAGGTTTAAGCTATTTCCGTCAATGACAGTTGTTGTGTTAGGTAAAACTGAAACTGATGGCGCCTCTGGAAGACAATTTCTATGATCAGTGGTTTGACAGGCATATCTTTGTAAATGATAAAACATAGGAGAAAATGCTACGCCTTAAGAAATAGGCCACCTACTCTACCCAAAACCCGACCTGAATCTTAACCCTAACTATCGTATCATGAAGCCGACTGACGTACAAAAGTTAAGAACAGCGCATAACAATGCGCCAAGAAAAGTTGCCAGAGAGTCTATTGAAGTATGCTCACTAAAAAAGCCTTTGTCATTTAGTAAATGCCATCAGTGAAGATGTACTTGTAACTGCAAGTATCTCTAACAATTATTCGTAGAACGCTAAGACAAGCCCTATCTATCTAAATAGGACTGCAATCGATTCCCGTGACAAAAATTTTACTCTCACGGGTAAACATTCTTACAACGTGAGCTGCTAAAAACGACTATGTTTCTTTTGGTAACTTGATCACAAAAAGTGAACGATAATACCCAACGGCTACCCAACACAACTGCTTGCAAATGGTGAATGAAGAAAGCTATTCCAGCTCTCCCGAAAGAAAGGGAATTATCTTTAAAAAAAAAAAGATTTGCATAACTAAAGATAAAAGTAAATCAATTGAGTCTACTTGTACATGTTTCGTGACTTTCCGTTTCTTGCAATCGAGTGTATTAACCTGACTGTAGACTCACCAACAGCTGAAACACTGACACAGGCATTTTTTCCAGCACCAACTTCGTTGAAAGGAACACAGGTGTACACACCATCGGACATCACAGTAACATTAAAAATCCCTGAGCTGTTGGTCATTAGAAGTCTACCGTTAAAGTACAAATGAAATTCAGCTTCAGGATTGGCATCGGCTCGGCATGTTAAACTGAGAGGACTTTTGCGAAGCACTGTCGTGTTACTGGGAGCTGAAATGAGTTTTGCGCCGTCAGGAGCATCTAAAAAAAAGGATCAAATCATGAAACTGACAAAGGTTATCGTCAACTGCTTCTATCAGTGTCAGCTCTTAGAGTGTTGTATTTTCCCTCTGCGAACGAGAGAGTAGCTATTTCTTTTATTGCTTTTGTGAATACTCAACACGAAAAAACGTCAATAAAAAGATAAACAAATGATCATAGTTATGTTAGACTGCTTTTATGTAACATTGTAATGTTACCAGGAGATGAGGTAAGGTTTGCGTTACCAAGAGCATCTAAAACAAAGAAATAAAGTCATAGCGCTGATATGAGCCAAGAGAACATAACATTTTCCACTTGAAGGCGGGGAATAGAAATAGGACTCGTGATACGGGCCATACCTCTCATGCAGCTTACTTATTGGTAGGAAGTTGAAAACATTTTAGTCTAACGGCACAAAAGGTATGGGTAAAGTTTCCCTCTCCTTCGGTAAGGGGTAAGGTAAACCTTATTTTACCAGGGTGGCCAAATCAGCCCTGAGGCTGCTATCCGGAGGAGGCCTGGACTAAAAAGTATAATAATGTAAAAATAGAATAGATAGTAATTAAAAAAAAGGATGTAATAATTTAAAAATACGAAATGTTAGAAATCGTGATTATTCATCAAAAATTTGAAGGAAGAAAGTGACTCCGCCTTCTAAATGTACCGAGACAACAAATGAAAAAATCCCATGCCCAAATATTTAAAACTTTGTTTCCCAAGGCCAAGCTTCGGTTTGGGCAGGTGCAAATTGGTTCTTCTGTGGTAAAAAAAAAAGTGCGGTAAAATACCCGTTAAAAACACAGAAAAGCCAAAATTTCTCATTCTAAAAGATGATTCTATCTTACAAACCGCTCTCCCCGAATCTCCCATTACTTCATTGAAAAAAAGACGCTGTGATTGGTGCGAGATACATACCCTAATATGGCGATCTGATTGGTGCGAGATACATACCTTAAATTATCCGATTGGTGCAAGCAACATACCACTTCTATACGCTAACATAAATGCTATAATTATTATTATTTCTTTATAACCCAAAAATATCAATAAGGGGATTATAAGTTGATCCAATACCAAATTCTCCAACTAACATCACAAGAACTGTATGGCAGACATTAAGGAGAGTTATTGATGAGACCTTGGGAGTAAAAGGTTAATACATCAGCCATGACAACCCTGATTTTTGATAATTGGAGCTCAGCGAAGCTAATCTCTAATTTGCTCAGTTCAAGTGGGACAAGAAATAATGAGACCAAACATTAAAATAAAAAATTCAGACCACACATTCTCTGGATTGGGATTTGAAATGGTGACTGTTTAAGTGACCCTGTCTTCCTACTGTAACTGAGGTGACCATTACAAGAGGTCTTATCCAAATTTATAGTAAATATTGCAATGAGTTCCAGACAATTGGTAAGTTACCATTTAATATAGGGGAAAAATGTGAATTTTCTAGGTGGGGATGGGGATTTAAACTTTCCTGTTTCCCTACTTTGTGTTTACAAAGCATGAAAACAAATTAAAATAAAATTGTAAAAAATTTGCTTGTGGAATGGAAACAATTATTCCCCATGAATGAAGGAGACACTTTTATGTGACTTCCAAAGTTTCTAGGGAGCATGCCCCTGCATGCTCCCCAAGGGTTCAACATATCGGGCCAAAAGCACTTGTCCTCTGGCACTGAGTCTCATCTACGGTCGTAGATAGCTATACTGGGCTCTTCCATATTCTTTTGAAAACCCTGTATGTCAGTTGAACTTTCACCGAATCCAAATCGGAAGTTAGGTGTAGGGGACTTTACAGATCAGTCTGTCCAAACAACAAACTATTAGTTTTCATAGTGATGTTTTTAAATCCTTAAATACAATATTTTTTCAACAAGCAGCTGGGTGCTTATTTAAAGTTTTATCTTAAAGGAGGGGTGCTTATTGGAAGGATGGCCCTTAATCTAGGGGGAGCACTTAATAAGTTAGCCCACCAGTGAGACAAAAGTTTAAAGGACAGGTAATGCACATAAAGGAACTCTGCGAGCAGATATAGAAATAAATGGAAATGAATCAGTCAGAGGAAAAGAATCAGTAAGGGGAAAAGAGTTTTCCCCTTGCTGATTCTGCAGTAGTTGAAGCTTAAAAATCACATGAAAGAGTGGCAATGTAAACAGGTTTTCTTTGCTTCCCTACTATTTAAGAAAGTGAGGGAGGAGAGCAGGTTGCGTATTTGAGATGGGCACTTGTTGGCCTGGGGGTGAATGTGGGTGATTGTTCAAGAAAATAAAGTATACAAACATTTGCATGTACATTAAACATATTCATAACACTGACTTCAGTAATCTATGGAATTCATACAATCAAATACTTACAGTGCACTGTCACTGCTATTGCCTTTTTGGTGCCATTACCATAAAAATTGAACGGGATGCAGCTGTAGTTCACCATCTTTACTCTTTCACTAACTGAAGTTGCAATCACTGCATTGTTGTCCGCAGAATTGATATACTCATTACCTTTGTAGAATCGATACTTTGCAGGTGGGTTGGCCTGTGCACTGCAGGTGATATTGAAGGTTTCATTCACAGGAACAGAGTTGTCAGTGAGATTGGTTGTCACAATGGTGTTTACTGGGTGGTAGTCTAAAATGAATTCAAATCAATTGGCAATATTTTCCTTATTCAGTAAATACAATGTACCTAAATCAGTTGTCTCAAAAGCAACGGAAAGTGTGACCTACAGCCCATGGCTAGAATCACTCTAAAATTGTCACAAGAATTTACATGTATCTGCAGCATCTGTCAAAAGTCGTGAGAATATTAAGAAGTCTTAAAGGAAAATGTTATGGCCAAAATTATTTATTACAAATTCATAATTTTTACTTTTGTCACATTTTCATTATGTTCTTTTGTTTTCAAGAACCCTACTTTCATCAATACCTCTGTTGCATAATTTTCCTTTTTTTGTGTCATTCATGTAAGTTCTTTCCTGAAAATGTTTTCATTCAGCTTAATCATTTAACTCTGCTGTATTGTTTTCCTAAATTGTTGTATACCATCTTTAACCAGGCAGTTTGTTCCCAGATATCATACAATGTTTGGAAGTGTCTTTTGTTATCCTTCATTTTGTTTTTCAGTCAATTTCTTTGCATATAATTGTAGTAACTAAATACTTGAAATTTTCTTCCTGCAACAGCTGTTGGAATATATCATTGAAGAGTATGAAAGAGCATCTTTGGGACATGTACAAGTAATTCTGGTCCTAACATGCAATGGAGAAAAAAAAGCTCACTACTGAGGGGATAAAACATGGTCCTTGAATATTCCTTCATAGCGTTTACCTTTAATTCAACTCTAAGTTTGATAAACCAGAATTTTATCACTTCAAGCATTCTGAGAAAATCTTAATTGGTACCCTGAAAAACATTACACTAGCTCTTGATATAGAGTTAGAAAGGTATCTGTATGTTTCACCCCTTGTCACCTTTGGGAGTTCGTCCCCAGGTGTACAACAAATTTGCCTCACCCTGAAGTACAGGACCCAGTTGTATAAAGGGCGCATGACATTATCTATTGGATAAATTGCTATCCAGTGGATGTGATTTTAAAACATTCTGCGCTATCCACTGAATAGAGATTCATCCAGTGGATAGCGTTATCCAACCTTCAAACAACCAGGACCAGATGTGCAACAAATTTTCCCCACCCTTTGAGAATTTCTTGAATCTTTCAACTTATTTCTTGGAAATAAGTGATGTTTTCTGCTAAAATTGTAATATATTTCCATCAATAGTCAATTTCACAGTTAAACCATAACACAGTTTGATCAACATGCAGATTCTTAGCAGTGTTCGCCAATGCATAACTACTGAAAGAGTGATGCAATACCACAAAGTATTTACCTAAATGGTTTAACAGTTTCTTATGCTTGCCCTCAAAACAAATTTTAACAACTAGTTACCTTGCTGTCCCTTAGAATTTTGCCAAAATCATTGCTTTATTAAAACACTCTTGGTAGACTGTTTATTGCTGTAAGTATATCTAAAATTAGCTTTTCATAGCCACTTAGCATGTTCTCTTAATCAAGTATATTAGACTCAAAAATTATTTTTGACTTCAGCAAAAAAGGAATGTTTTGTGATAAGGAAAAGTGCTGAAACAAGTAAAGATGGCGGGCAACTTGTTTCACTTCAGAGGGCAAGGGAAATAGGGCGACACCTCCAAAAACTGTTAAAACACAAGGACTATCCATTGACTATTTGGCCACTAGTGTGTAAGCACAAAATGTTGGCATGGTTTTCATGCTGTTCACCATCCATTAACTACTAGTAAATTTTCAACTGTTTAAGGAAAAACATTAAAGCATGCTTTACTAAGCATGATCGCAAATCACAAGGCCATTGTTTAAGTTAGCCTAAGTATAGTAGAATTATTTTCAAGTGTTTGAGATTGCTGAACAAAATGCTCTCATTAGGTCAACTTACTTGTCATTCTATACTATATGTGTTGGTTAAGTGGAGACAAAATGTTAATATTTTGGAAATAAAATGCACTTAATTCAACATAGGAGATAAAATTTAAGAATTGCTTGTTAGAGCATACCTCTCCTTTTGTCTGGCTAAAACAGCTTTCAGGTTAAGGATTCCTTGCAAAGAGAACGACTAACCTTAAACCACAAGGGATAGTTCTTCCTCTAATAAAACTTACTCTGCACAAAAAAATAGACAATCCTGCTATCAGGGCTTCCAACATCATTACTAGCAGTGCACCTGTAGCCTCCTTCATCTTGTTTACCATTGATGATGAGAGGGAAGGACACAGGTTTGTTGTTAGACACTCTTGTCCAGGTGATATTCGGAGTTGGATTACCATCAGCCCCACATGTTAGATTCAATGTGTCACTTTCATTGAGGGTCTGATTACCAGAGGTGTAGTTGATCTTTGATGCATCTATCATAAAGAAGGCACAAACATTGACAAATAGAGAATCCACTGAATTTTTTAATCATGTATGCACAAAGTTGTTACTCACTCGCAGATAGTTAATTCACTAAACCTTTCACAGCTAAGAGCCATGCCCAATGTCCACACTGAGGGCAATTAATACCTCCACTAGTCATTAAATTTACTAATTAAGGTGACCAGCACACGTAGATGATTAGCTACATAACCGCTCACACCTAAGTTGCAGTGGAATCAAACCCATAAAGTTAACAGTATGAACAAACAGTAGTGGTTTCATTTATGAGCTAA
Source organism: Pocillopora verrucosa (assembly GCF_036669915.1). NCBI lineage: Eukaryota > Metazoa > Cnidaria > Anthozoa > Scleractinia > Pocilloporidae > Pocillopora > Pocillopora verrucosa. The sequence goes on from NC_089317.1 coordinate 12,134,467, forward strand.
TGTCAGCATGCATCATACAAACAGCGGGAAGTCACCCAAATTTGTTTCCCTCCTACTTTCATATTTCCTAGCCCAATATGTTCTGGTAATTGTGGTGTAGTTTTTTTGTAAAAATTTATTTTAGATTTCGAGAAATAATTTTTTTCGTTCGACCGCTCAAATATACAAATTTTCACCGTGAATATTACCCGAGTTGGGTGACCTCATGTAACGAATGTACCAGGCCTACGGTATTTCTGTGAACATAATCCTTTATTTTATTATCTAAACCTAATCCC
>NC_089317.1:12139744-12154744 GCF_036669915.1 Pocillopora verrucosa
TCACTGCTTTGATGTTTACTGTGTTCACAGTCTTTGCTGCCGTCAGTTTAGATAATCTTTCATCTCTGGATCGTTTCTGTGGACATTCGGCCAGTTTACAGACTATCAAACTAACCAAAAGATACACTACAATGGAGCAAACGGCGGAACGTAAACGCAGAGCAGCCGCCATGACCGCCGCCATGGCTTTCCCTGTTCACACACAGGTTGATTAGAGTTCAGAGAGATTTCAGTTCTAATTTTCTGTGCTTGCAGTTCAAAAACGTATAAAATACTAAGTAATCAAAAGTTTACGTTTACACAACAATGTATAATTAGAATACTAGAAGTAGAACCTCAGCAACTTTACTGCCAAGGGAAATGAAAATCAATAGTCCATTTTACAGTTGTGTGCTTAGTTGCCAGGCGTTTGAACTGAATACTAAAAATTTCAGTAGCGTTGAAGCAACAACCCGCTTTAATTTAAACTGCTTCGCTGCCGCTGAAAAAACGATTAGTGAAGAAAGCAACGTAAACAAAAATCTTTGTAGATGGTAAATATTCAGTTGTGTCAGTATCAATTATTGCGTGACTAGCTTTTGATATAAATGAGGGAGGGGAAAACACAACGCAAAACTTGAGCTCCTGTCAAAAAGTAATACCCAGGCGTAATATAATAATCGAAATGGCTAATAAAATCATAAATAAACAAGGTAAGAGTGTTATGTTAGACTTTTTTACAAATTGTAGGGATTTATGCCAATTAACGGTGGCGACAAGTAGGCGCACCATGTATTTTTCACAGTCGCTATCAAGTAAATTTTGCCGGACTTTGAGTTCAAGCTAGAACAACACAAATACACAAGGAAATTTTTACAGTAACTTTATAACCATCCTTTTGTCTTATAAAGGCTTGAAGCTCAGTAGATTGTGTCATATCGGTCATTGTTAAAACTGTCTTTGTTTTGATGCTACTTTTCGACATTGGAAAAGTATGTCGCACAAAAATATTCACCAAAAAATAAATATTTCTTTGCCAGCTTCAATAACGACAGGGGATTAAGTTTAGATGATAAAACAAAGGATTATGTTCACAGAAATACCGTAGGTCTAGTACATTCGTTACATGAGGTCACCCAACTCGAGTAATATTCACGGTGAAAATTTGCATATTTGAGCGGTCGAACGAAAAAAGTCATTTCTCGAAAACTAAAATATATTTTCACAAAAAAACTACACCACAATTACTAGAACATATTATGCTACACAATATGAAAGTAGGAGAGAAAACGAATTTTGGGCGACTTGCCACAATATACCAAATGTGTTCGATGGGTGCTGTCATCCTCTCTTATTAATTTCTTAATTGAGCAAAAATTTCTCAAATCTGGACGGCAGTATGTTAAACTTTTTTTATACTAAGCATACAATTTGATAGCATCGAACTTGTCAAGTAAAAACAACTAATAGAAACCTATACTTGAATCTTTAGCTCCAGAATAAATTTGTTCAAAGTAAGGTAACCACGTTAAGATTTGCCTTTAAATTATAGGCCACAGTTTTAAAGGCCATCATAAGAATCTCAGCAGTAACATTAAATTTATCCACTGCTAGGAGTCAGAAAAACAAAGGTCTTATCTGATACCTTCTGTGCGATTCTCAACCAAACTGTACTAAAAATGGTCATCTCTCTGTAAAACGACTAACCTCATCCATTGTAACCAAGAGTAAATTATCATTTCTATCCTTGATTTTTAGCACCATATATTACACAAGGTGTCAGAAAGGTCTTGAAACAATAAAACATTCCTCATATCCTTGGAAATGAAAACTTCAGCCTTGTCGTTTTGTGTTGAAGACAGAACATGTCTATTGTTGTCTCGAATGACTTCAATTGTGACAGTAACTTTGAAACTTATTTTAAATAATATATCTTTACATACATGAAAAAGTGCTTGAAATGGAAAATTATTGGACTATTCCACCTCTTTGGAATGAGAAGTTCTCGAGGGGGCAGGAAAGTGCTTGAAACAAGAATATATTCTACTTTTTAAGTTTATGGAGGAAATTAAATTTACTGAAACAAACCAAACAAGACAGTTAGTTTTGCAAGTAAAATTTTGAAAATGGTCTATCTGGGATGCTAAGACCATAATGCTGTAACATAATCACAATCCTGACAGCAGCAGAAACATACTATAACAAATATTGATCAAGCAAACATAGTATAGCATGTATGTCGTAACATTTTGAAAAATTTTCAGCCATCGTATGCGCAAGAACAAATAATTTTACAGCATTTATTGAAGTTAAAGGAAAAGACCTGGGAGCTTCAAATTATCCACATTTCTACTACAAACTTGATGATGCATTCATATCGTTATTCTGAAAGGGAAGGTGCCCATATATAAAATTAGCTTTATTAGAGAAATGAAAGCTCATAACTTTTAACTCCCCATCATATGGAGACACACCAAGGTGTCATGCATCTCAAAGAATTATTTTGAGCAAGTGAGTTCTGAGTCTAATTCACTCTGGTTCTATATGGTCACTTCAGTGTCGAAATTACTTCAAATTTTTATTTAACAAATAGAAAAGCCTTGACGGTGCTCTGTTCTGTTGTAAAGCACGTAGGAATTGGCTAGTGCACAAACGAAGTATAGGGAGAAACTATCTACTATGCCTTGTGTTTCTCCCCACTTTTTGAGTGCTCTAGCCGCTGCCTAAGTGCTTTACAACAGAACAGAACACAGTCAAGGCCTCTCTATGTCTTTTAGAATAATTATAAAGCAGGCTTTGTCGGCATGACGAGCAAATTAATTGCCGTACACTCTAGGAAGCGTTGGGGTGAGCCCCAATATTTGCCTCCACAGATTTTCTTAATTCATTCTCTTTGGCATAGTCTCTTTTAATTTAACTTAGTTAATTTAAATCAGATTTCCCTTCTTCAGCGGAAACAGTAGTCTGCAACAGCTTTTAATCTATGATAAAGTAGCGAATCACATACCAAGATTTGTTTTATATTTTGGTCCTCTGCAGTGAGTGGGTTTTTTTTTTTTGAGGTAAAATTGGTGAATAAAGTCTTCAAAGTACTTATCTTGAAACACTTATAAACCATGAATATCACTTAATTTTCCTCTATTCACGAGAATGCGCCTCAGAGACGCACAAGGCCGCGACCATTTCTGGAGTAAAGCTTCGACCCCTAAGTTACTGAAAAGTTCCTCGTATTTCAAAAAACATTTAAGTGTTAGTTAAAATAATTTCTACTTACATTTCACTGAAATCTTGACTTCGTCTGTAATGGAAGCTAAGTTCAGGACGTCAGGACTCACGCGCAGTTCATACGTTCCGCTGTCTGATCTTTGAGAGTGATGGATTATCACTGTTGATTGACCATCTGTTAAATGAAAAACGAATCGATCCTGAAAGTCATTGGCCACCTCAGTTGTGCCTCCACTCCTATACCTCGCAACTCTTAGTACAAAAAGCGAGGGGGAATCAGGGGTGAAAATTACTTCTACTTCATCCAGAGGAGAACCATCAAGAGTGTATGTCCACTGAAGGGTGATGTTGTCATTTTCCACTGGATTCAATGGACTTGAAGGAGTCGAAATAAAGGATGGCGCTTGCTCTTTACGAAAAAAGAAAAAAAAATTGTTTTTGAGAAATTCCGATTAACAAGGTGGTCTACCTCTAAAGTCTTGGAGAAAGGAAAGGGAGTCACTCCTGCAAAGTTTATTGATTCAGCATGGGAGGGCAAAACATGCGGATCATTTCAAAATGAAAATGGCAGCTCCCGTGCAAAAAGCCGTGTTTTTTTAAATACACTTACAACTTAATTGTGAGAACAGTGATGTACATTTTACAAGTCTAATGTAACTGTTATTGTTGAAGAAGTGTATTTTTAATGAGGTGCATTCAGGAAATACACTAAATGTTTAATAAAATATTGGTAAAAATTGAAAAGAAAAAGATAAAAATAGAACAATTGCATGAAACGAGCAACTCTCCTGCAAAAGTGTAGTGTTTTTTCTTATGTTTGGATAAATAACTTAGCCATTAGATAATCTGTTTTTCATTGGTTAGCACACCGTAATCACGTGATTATCCTTACGTATAATTGTATATAGTTAAGTTCATGTGTGGTTGAAGATATTTATCTCATGGTAAATGGCACAGGTCTAAAGGAAAACTTTCTCTCATTAAAAAATTATGCTGTTTAACAAAAAATAAAACAAGTGGTATAACAGTTTCCAGTGAGGCCTTTGAACTACTTTTAAGATCAAAACGAATTTAAAACAAGTCTCTGAGCTTTCGCCGATCCACGGCATCATCATCAGGGATAGAAAATGTTCTGTAATACGAAGAGGATATCATAAGGTGGTGACGATATACGTATTGTATTTTCGGGTGGCAAGAACATAAAGTTAATATCTTCGAGCTAACTTGTAATTTTCTTTTGATTAAATGGACAATAATTAACGATGGCAAAAACCACAGCGACCCCCAGGGAGTTCAGGATGCATGCGGGAGGTTACCAAGCACATAAAAGCGTAAGAGTTGCTCGAGGCGATAGCCAAGAGCGATTCTAGCTTCTTAAGTGCCTAGAAAACGTCTTGCATGCATCCATAACTTAATGGTGTGCGCTGCGGTGTTTAAGAGCAGATCCGTGCAAGAATCAAACGATATCGCAAATCTTCGGCAAAGCTGAAAAAAAAAATTTACTCGTCTTTTGCAAATAGATAGCCTTTAGTAAGCATATGAATGCCATGTACTTTTTTCCTTGAAATATCTGTTAATTCCGGAGAAAAACGATGGAAGCCGTTTTCAACTTAAACACGATTAAGCGATCCAAAACACGTGCAGAACAGGGTTGAAATTGGTCATGATTCACTCGACTCGCGTGTGAAAACTACTCCGCTAGGTAAAGCTGTCATAGTTCCAATTTGTTGTATAACTTGCCATTGTCTAAACACCATGATTTCATAAACGTTAGATTTATGTGAGTATTTAAGAGAAGTAGATAAGTTATGGCTCTCCCGTGAAACGGTAGACGAAAATTAACAATAATTTTGAGCGTGTGCCTTTGTGTAGAATTTCGAAAGATTAAAAATGACAGTACCGTAGTTAACGTTCTTTCAAATTATGTAAAGTTTACTTTAGGGAAATGAATGTGGAATTTTTAAGAATTTGTCAACGAAATACATAAAATCACGCCATGTTGTGTATGCGTAACCATTAACAAAAACAAAATCGTTTTTGTTTTAGAAATCCTGGCAACTCAAAAAGCGTAAAGAACAATGCAAATATACAGACCTCAACTTGGATATGATATTTTCGAATGTTCAAAGTGCTTCATTTTACCGTTTGTTTAATTTCATTAGAGTGGTTTATCATGAACAGAGAAGCTCGCCGCTACAGCCACGATCAAAACCGGCTTAGTTTTCGACGAACTCTTCGTAGCTCACTTTTCACATTTGTAATCTTTAAACTCATAAAAAAAATTTAAAAATCCCAAATTCATTGCCCCAAACTAAACTTTACATATTTTGAAAGATCATCAACTCTACTATTGTCATTCGTAATCTTACGAAATTCTGAACAAAGGCACATGCTCAAAATGATCGTTGTCTTTCGTCTACGTTTTACGCAACACGGGAGAGCCATAAGCTTTTGAATTCTCTTGCATACTGGGATTAATCTAATCTTTATGAAATCACGTTGTTTAGACTATGACAAGTTGTACAACAATTGGAACTATGATAGCTTTTTCCAGCGCAGTTGTTTTGATGATACGCGAGTCGAGTGAATCATGACCTATTTTTAAACCTGTTCGGTTCCTACGTCAGCAACGTGCACTTGTGGGCAAATAAGAGAATTTTCGCGGCAATCGCTCAGCGTGGAGCTCGTTTCTCATATTAATCGCATATCCTCGTGGAGATGTCTGAATTAATGAATCTTGTTATGATGCAAACCAGCTTCCTTTTCCTCAAGTAAGGTTAGTGTTAGAAATTAGTCCTAATAAGCTTCCTATTCACTCGTGACACGGAAAAACATGATCACTCCTTTAAAAGCACTTATGCATAAATTTTGGGTTTCTAGCACGATCAATCGTAACTATAATAATTGATAACTCTTCCACATAAAATGTTAACGTAATGATCGACTACGTCAACAGTTATGATACTTTACATCCCCAAAAGAAAAAAGGTCGACATTAATGTGTAATCCAGAGCGAGCTTAAGTTAATTTCAGACAAGAGGACCCTCATTAGTTTCAGTGTTTGTGTTCAGCTTTCGACAAGTCTGACCCTTACTGATCATTTTTTTATTTGGCTTTGTCAATTTACCGACGATTGAACATTTTAAATGCGATCTTATCACAAGGTAAAGGCGGTATATTCAGTGTATTTTCTGTAGTCTGTCAGTTCGGTATAATTTAGGTCCAAACCGTTTGATTGTCCAATACAGTAAATATTCCTTGCCCACGGCAACTTATTTAAATTGCTTGTAAGACAGTGACTTACCTGAGACGTGAATCACACCAAGAAATGTGATCAAATATGAGATAAAACCAAAATTCATTCCGGCCAATTCAGTGCAACGTGTGGCTAAGGAAGAATTGAGTACTGATATTTATAATCCGAGAGCCATCATCTTAATTTCCTCATCCGTGAGAACACAAAGATTACGTGATAACACTTTCAGATACCCACAACCCCCTCAGCCCTAATTGACTTTGTAATTGCACGCATGTTTATTTCAAGACATTCCGTGAATTATTTGATTAAGCGTTACAGTCGCATGCATTTAGCTACTCGCTGTCTATCATACATCGGTATATAGAACAAAGGCAACGGACGAAATAATTTCAATTGATTAACTGATGGTTAGATTAAACTGTAGTGCCTGAATAAAAAAATGTAGAAATTCGTACCCCGAAAGGTGAAGAAAGTTCATAAAGATAATTGACTTTGTAATTGCACGCATGTTTATTTCAAGACATTCCGTGAATTATTTGATTAAGCTTTACAGTCGCATGCATTTAGCTACTCGCTGTCTATCATACATCGGTATATAGAACAAAGGCAACGGACGAAATAATTTCAATTGATTAACTGATGGTTAGATTAAACTGTAGTGCCTAAATAAAAAAATGTAGAAATTCGTACCTCGAAAGGTGAAGAAAGTTCATAAAGATAAGGAACAGGTCGGATAAAGGAAAGAACTAACTTTACCTTAGCTGAAATTTCTCGATAACAACTTCTCAAGTGTTTTTACTGATTTTTCTTTGATAATCACTTGAAGTTCAATGTACAATGACAAAAAAGTTTTAATTACAATGATGTTTAATCGGCTTATCATCGCGTTAGGAGAGTGCACTTTTTTAATCACTACTTGGTTTTTTTTGTTTTTTTTAGCAAAATCTCTTGAGTTTACTTGTCTCAAAATCGCCGTTGATAATAATTTGGAAATAAAGCATCTATTCCTACCTTAAAAAGATGATTATAAGGCCTGCATGGCCATCAAAAGAACTATTTAATCCCTTTCCAACGAAAGAGCGTTTTTAGAGATTATTTTTTCTGATCCAACGCTGAATTCATTATGCACTGATAATGTAATTTAACACGGTCTGTCAAACGTTTAGTAAAATAGGAATCATTTAAAAGCAACGGTAACTCTGATAACGAGCGAAAAAATAGGGAAATATGAATAGTATTCTCCAGAGAGGAGCGAGGTTAAGCGGATCCGAGCAAAAAAGTGTGATGCAGTCGTCAGGACCGACTTCGAACATACAATAGCGGCAACTTCGGCAATTTTGGATGAGTTGGAAAAATTGTTTGGCAAGGGTCGAACGGATGACCTCTTTATTTCTGCCAATGTCCATATGCCGTCGTTGAAGTTTGTTATCGATAGGTTGGCAGATAGAGGGGTAAATGGACTGAATGTTTGAAAAGATTCTTAGCAAACTCAAAATATTTGTTTTATAAGTACCTGTCACAATCTGTGGTTGTCGGCAGAAAATTATTTTCGAAATGAATTTATGGTAGCATATGTGTCATTAAATGGGTTGACACGCGGCCTAAAAGAAGTTTTCAATTAACTCTAAAGCTTCACAAAAAGTAACTCAGAGAGTTAAAACGGTGTTATATTTGTTTTCAGTTGAATTGATCAATGGAACTTTCATTCATTTAGTTTCTGAATTCTGTCCAACAACTTTTCGTTGTAGCGAAGTTTCAGTCCTGTAAAAACGCTTTCGATAAGTCTGTTCAATACACGACTTTCATAATGGCGGATATCGCGAGAGTCCTGGATCGAGTTGTATGAAAACGAGGTCTGAAAGGCCACACTATCGCGTCGCGTCCCTCTTCGTTTGTTAAGGCGAGCACTTCGAATATTTCAAAATCCGACATTTCTTACGGAAAACGATATACCTGGCGCTTCTCTTAGAAGAAAACCGGAGGAGTTAAAAACCTCAGAGATTAAATTTTGCCTTAAATGTTGTGGAGACGCGGTGAAGCGAGTGCATGACTACATTCGAAACTTAGTTTCTGGGCCGAACAAGGGTAGAAACTGCTTTCTTATTACTTTGAATATTTTATGAAGTCTACGTAAGCAAAGCTTTTCAATTGAAATTGTCTGGCAAATAACAACAGTGATTGTGAAGTCTTGTGGACAGCTACATCTGGTTGACCCTGTCATCCACAGTTTTCCTGCAAAAGCTATTTTGTTATGACATCTCTGTTTTTTTCAATGGAATTGATAATACCAAGCTTCTACATTCAAATATTCTTAATTGTCGTGAATTTACTTGTTGACTGGGAATTAATACCTTAGATGAATCAATTCTTATTGTTTTGTAGCTTTAATTTGTTGTGGGTTGAAATTTTTCCAACCAATTTGATTTTTAATCTCCTTTGTTTCAAAGTATGCTAAAGAATACAAAGGAAAATTAAAACCAAACTGGTTGAAACATTTTGCACCAAAGATAATTTAAATACAACATAGACAACATGGTCTTTACAGACAGAATAGAAGTCGCTCAATTATGATGTAAACCTTGCGACAAATAGTCGGAACAGAGGGGAAAATGTTGTCTTTATCTTAATGCCTAATTTGTAGCCCCTTACAATATAGGGAGAGAAGAGATTTGTAGGCAGTTTATGGGTTAAGTAATTCATTTATGTCTTCACATGAATGTGATATTCACACTGATATTATGTTAGGTTGTGCATTGCAACAGAATGCTCACACTGCCCACATCTGGTTTACAATTCCCATTTGATGTAGTGGAACAACTCTGTCCCAGATGTGAAAATTCTTAATCTTGTTTTAAGGCAGGTTTAACATGTATCCATAAACTTGCAATTTCCTGTGTTTTTACCACATCTTCTACAGCTGTCTGAGAAGATGCTCCAAGAAAGGGTGGCAAATTTAAACTGACTCCCAGAGGCAACAAATCATTAACTATGAATCCCTTATCTGCCAGCACTCTATACGGTGAAATGAACTATGGACTAAAAAGCAGACTTCAAGATGGCAGTCAAAGGAGAGGATTCTTCGAGCTCTCGAATAAAGATTAAATCGGGTCGTTTTTAACTTTAGGGTGCCTAACAGCCATTTACAGTGTTCTTCTAGGCTACAAAATACATTTCAAGGTAGTGTTCTCTTAATATTTCCGTAATTCTTTAATAAAAAAATCGATGAAGAATGGCAATGGTCCATTCAAACATTCGTAGACTTTATATTAGTTCATGAATGAATAAAGTGGTCCGCAAACGCGGCTCGTATTACATGTTACATGAGCTCCTTAGTTTTTGGCGCGCAATTTGTCTTAAATTTCGAGCACTTAGCTAGTTCAAGTAGCAGCGTGGAGAGTTCCAACTTGTGTTTAATTAGAACACAATATCAAATCCCATATCCTCTACCAAGGCAACAAAGATGTCTTTAAAGATTGACTGTGCTTGGGCAAGAGTGTTTCTTAGAGAAACTAAAAGTTTAAGCAAAACTGAAAGGATTCCCGGTGAAGGAAATGCAAAGTTTGCTGCTAGATTGCTGCAAGATAGATTTAAAATCTGCAATGAACATTTTCAAGAATACCCTTAGCTACACATAAAACGGGAAGACTTCATGCGGCATTACAGAACCATTGATAAAAAATTTTACAACTAAAGTAAAACCGAAAAAGCATACCTAACAGCATTTTCCTCAATGAACTGGAATGAGGGCAAAGTAATTAGTAAAGAAGGGAAAAAAGATCACTCGTTGACCAGCTGCCAGGCCTGTCTTTTATTCAACTCTCAATTACAATCTACCTTCCCTATAAATAAGTTTTGCAGAGGGGCTAGGAAAGGACTTCTGACTGAACTTAACACAAATGTCAAGAGACAATGTCAGAGAGAACCTAAGGTCACAAAAAGGAAATTAAAAAGCATTGGGGAAGCAATATATGCCACTTACAATGAAAAATGCCAGGAAAACTTTCAAAAATCACTTGGTGACGTTCTAGTGCTTGTCCCTGAAGCTGGTCTTCAAAAGGAGCCTTCACCTGCTGAAAAGAAAAAAATGAAGAGAAATGAGCGAAGGCAAACAAAAAAAGAACTTGAGACCAAAATGTCACAAAATGACAGTGCTGTTCACCTTAGCCTTCGTCAGTCTTACAGTTCAAGACAAGTCCAAAGAATGGCCCTGTCCTTTGAAACCTTTGAAGAGGCCAAGGAGAGAGCAAAAACGACCCCACCAAAGGTCAGGGAACGATCCCACACAGCTTCACATGCTAACATAGAAGGAAAGTTGGACCAGCTACTAGCAGATGTAAAGTCATGGCCTGATGGTCCTCCAAACTGGTCAGAAAAAGCCAGAATGTACAACATTAAAACCAAGGGAAGTGATTCGACACCTGGCAGTGGAGGACAATTAGTCAGAGCCTTTTTAAAGTCCAAAAAAAGTAGACATTGCCTGATTTAAGCCCCCATCAGAAATGCATCTCAATTCAGAAGATGGCCTTACAGGTAAAAAAAGTGGTAAATTTGTAACTAAGCCGACAGTGGAGAGTTACATCTCTGCAATATCATTTATAAGTGAAAGAAATTGTGTATTAGGATTGAACAAAATTTGATTAATTAATTAAAGAACAGTGAGATTTAAGAGCTAAAATTTAGAATTTAGAAGTACTAGCAATACTGCTAATTATCATTTTCATCAGTTTAATTAGACTACAAATTAGAAAAACATTAGAAGAAGTAGGACTGAAGTAATAAGAATGCATACAACAGTCTAAGTCAAGTTAATGATGAATATGTGACCCTATGATACTTTCATGGGTTTTTATCATTTCTCTAGCATCATGTAACAAAAGGTTTGATTAATTTTCCAGGATTCAGGGTACGCAGAGCTATGAGGAAGCAAAAGGGAGGGGAAATTTCCATGCCTGTGATGCAATCAAATAAACAACTAAAGCAAAGCATCCATGAGGGAATAGAGAGTGGCAAATTTAACATAAGAGAGCCATTGATAGAAAGAGAGATCACCAAATTGGCTATCAATGCACAGGGAGAGATAGAACAGAAAAAAATGCCACTTGCAAGCAAGGAAAATTCCCTTCCAAGACATTAGAAAAGAAGCATTGATTAAAAACAAAGACCTCCTTCGAATAAAAAACGATGCATTTTATGAAGAGCTCAGTGAAAGTGAGATTTGTGCAGAGCTAGAAAAGATCAGTGAGGATGTAAGGGGAACACATGATGAAATCAAACAAAGGCTGAAAAGCTTTCAGCGAAAGAGGCATTGGCTGATTTAGCATGACCATTCAACCCTTTCAAATTATGGTCACATGCTCTTTTGTGTGAGAGAGATGTATGACCCAGCAATTCATCTCTCTGATGCAGAAGCTAGAGTTCAATATGGAAAAGATGTGGATGTCCAGGCAACAGTGGAGAGGCCCTATCTGTATATGCTGGGGCAGAGCAGTTCCAGCATTGAAGATCAGATAAAATTTGTTCCAGCCAGACATGATGACTTAGTAAATTTAACCCAAAAAGTGAAAACAGAGGAGGATGTTGAAGTAGAAGATGAGATGAGATTCATGAATGGAGACAACCATGCAGCAAACTTTGAATGTGGAAATCAGCATGGAGGGCATTATGGTTGCCCAAGTTGTGATGGGCATTTAAGCATGTGCCACGATCTAGATTACATGGCCCAAAGAAAGTACAGAACATTGACCGAACAGCTGGTGTTAGCAGGAAGAAAAGGAAAAGAGGCCAAACAACTCTTGAACCCATTTAAAGATCTCAAGGTCAATGAGCTACAAGCTGAAATTGAAGCAAGAGGACTTGGAGATTCAGACAAAACCAAACCAGAACTTGCAGAAATTTTAAATGAAGAACTTGGAGGGGCAACAAGAATTCCAGCACTGTTGTTTGGGGATGAGAGTGTTTCTGTGGAAAGTCTCAACCTCCAGTCCTATAAGGTACTGTGTTTTGAAGCTCTTCACTGCTCCATGAATCACATTAAAAACATTCTGGAAGAAATCCCACATCACATTTCTGACATTGACACACAGATAAAACCTAAAGAAATACTAGCTGTCCAACTTAACAAAGAGAAAAAACAAGGAGTAGATTATCGCAAGACACTAATCTACTTAACTATAGCCCTTTACCAGACAACAACCCATGATGTGAGAGCTTTGCTGGCCACCCTGTGCGAAATGGTGGAAATTTTTTATGCCCAGGACAGAAATAGATCACCAAAGTTGATATTAAGGTTGCATAACCTGTGTTGGAGGCATGCAATTTTGTGCCGAAAAGTGATGACCCCAACTAGAGCCCTAACAAGCAGAAAGCTCTTTTGCATATACTTCCATGCATGTGTATCTCATTCCGCCCAACATCAGCAAAGCCCTACCAAAGCTGGGAAACACAGTTTTACCCAAAGATGTCATCAACACACATGCTAGGCACTAGGAGGCTCACCTTCAGTCTATTGCTGACTTCCTCATACCGGGAGAAGGAGTTTGGTGGAGAGAAATTGAGGATGAAGACTGTATTGAGTTCTTTGATGGTCCAGAGGAAATTGAATTCAGGGAGCAAGGACCTTCTCTTCACCACTTTTGCTCCTCCAATATCAGAATGGAGAAAATTTTCCTTCAACATTGCTGGGAAGAATGCATTTCAAGTGGAATCAAAATCCCAGCTACCAGAATTCCCAATGAAGAAAACCATGATGGAGAAGAATGCATGCAACAGAATCTGCCAGTTCCAGATCAGTCATTTGAGAGTGATGGTGAATGTGAAGAAGAAGCTGAAAGATACAACTCTATTAATTGATGAAGAAGAGAGTAGTGAAAACCTAGAAGATAATCAGATTCCGGAACCACAGCAGCTGAGTGAAACAGTGCAAAATGAGACAGGTGAACCACTGGCTAAGAAACCAAAATTATCTGAAGATTTTTTACCATCCAGCAAAACAGCAAAAGCTCTTTCAGAGATTCTTGGCACAACCAAAGATGTTATGTTATATGAAAAACTTTAAAAAAATGCAACAAAAAATTCAAGCGCAAGATACCACAAAGAACACTTCTTAAATCATCTGGCACACATTCAAGTACAAGTTCTAAAGAAATACAAGGACATAAATGAAGCAATTATTGAGTGGTCAGCCAACTTCAAGAAAGTCTTCAAAAAAAATCCCACAGAAAACCACATGAAGAAGATCCAGTTATAGCAAAAACATGGAGGAAAAATAAAGTTGCCACTGAGCTACTAAAAATATGGAAGATCACCATTCACCTTCCTAAATAAACACATCAAATTATTCAATGTTTTAACTTATAATACATGCTGATATTTTGTGATTTGCATAATACTTTCCCAAGCCCTGAAAATAATTAATATTTACAGTCCTCAACATTAAGTCCAAAGAAAAGCTATTTTCAGTGGGTTCCACATGTACTGTAAGCATGAAAAAGCACCAAAAAGATTATTTAATACATACCATTTTAAGGAACTTAAGTATGACAATCCAACTAATAAATATGAGTATCCTACATGTATGTAGATCTGGAACATAACTGAAGGCAATCTAGCATGGTAGAAATCTAAAAAAGAACAGCAACAACATGATTAATCATGTTACAATGTTTAATTTTGTACAGCAATTTTTAAGTCATCAATTTATTTATGCTTCTAAAGGATTAATTGAACAAAATGAGTTCAAAATGTAACATTTGCCAAGTGCATGATGAATAATGTCGAGCAAATCAAATCTACTCAAGTGATTTTGAAACTAATGACTGTAATGTTAGTTCCCATGGTTAACTTTCATATTAGGACTTTTGATAAAAGCCACGGCTCACCAGAATTCTTTTTTCAGAACTAAATCATAAATTCCTTTACGAAACATGATTTTAACTTAAGCTAACAAATGCTTTTCTTCTTACAAATGTCCCTTTCTCTCCACGTTTGTAAGTTGGACCTTAACACAGGTTACGCTGATCAAAAGAAAGATTCTCTAACAACACAAAACAATTTCAATTTCACACGCTTCGTCCGAAACATATTGAATTAAAAAAGCGTGGAACTAAATTAACACCTGCTCGGCGAAGAAAGTAATACACAGCTTTCCTGTCGGTCAGCAAACGCGTAGAGCCTAGAATGATCTAGTCTGATCGAACTCACACTGAATTCAATCGAAGGACGCGCAACAAGCAACACCTTTAAACAACGTTAAAAAGGAAGCAGTGATAAAAAATTTCTTACTTACATATTCTTCCCAAGTGATTCCAGACCTCTAACACAAAAAAGCCTCAGAATATATGAGAGCAACAGAGTTTCTGAAGCTTCGATGTGCCACAATGTCCGCCATCTTTTCCGCCATTTTGAAATGTGCGATTGACTTCGCGGGGGGGGGGGATTTTATCATCTTGGGCCATACCTTAACGAGCCCGAGGTCGGAAATTAATCAAAGTGCTCTGTGAGCAAACTCGTGAATTGACACATGATTTTTTAGATTATGT
>NC_089317.1:12162244-12254744 GCF_036669915.1 Pocillopora verrucosa
CCGGGCTTTTGGTAAATTTCTCGATGATGAGATACTAAATCACTAATAAACCAACATTGGTCGCGTTGTCAATTTCATATCATTACGATTTCTTATGGGGAAGGGTTTTAAATTGATGACACTATTCTCATTGACTCACCTAAAGTAAGGTTATAGAGCACAATTGACAATACACGTTGTTTTAGTTCTAGCTGAGGCATACGACTTGGCTATTTCGAAATCTGAAAAGATATCATTAAATGATGGACTGAAAGTGTCAGCTGCTGAAAATGGAATATTGTTGTCAACCATTGCTGTAGCAATCTTGACTTCTGCTAAAGTGACCTGGTGATTGGTAAAAAAAAAAAAAGAACAACAGCAATAACAAAAAAATATGAGGTCAGTTGACTGCAAAGTAAATGTTATGCAATGGTACCCAATAAATGGTTTAGAAGTGTACTTAATGTTAGTTTTAAGAACAAAGATAATTTTGTAACCCTGAGCATACTACTTATCAAGTACAATGGAGTGTAAAGTGTGTAAACAAAAATTGCATCTCGACTGAAAGTCTCATTCTCATCTTATCCTGGTTATTTTGAGCCGTTGCACACGCTTGAAACAAAGTTGATTGGTTTTTCATGGCTTTCGCATTATTCTGATGCATGTTTGTTTCCATATGGACCTTGACATCACTTATACCTTGCTTTGCACAAGATACTGTTCTTTTACACACTTAACAATAAAAAGAGTGTTTAGATTCTTGACAAGAGACAATACAAGGCCAACTGTCATTCCAACGAGGGGACATGGAGACGGAAAGCTGTCGCTAAAACGATTCACGAAGATTCGGTACTGGGCTTATTAACTTCGTGAAGCGCTAAGGATTTATATTTTACAAGGCTATAATAAAGTTTCTAAAAAATAATTCATGTGTTCAAACTGAGCTCCTCGTGAAACACGTCGTGCTAAATGAATTCCTTGTGAAAATCATGAGGGAAAGAGTCTTGATTTGCCGTGAATGTTTCCTTTTTTATTACAACTTTCGGATAGAAGACAGAAGATCTTCTTCATTTTCCCTTATATTCTGAAAGTAATATACTTTACAAACACCATTCTCACAATAATTTATCAAGAAGCTGACAAACACAAGTGACAAAGTAAGCTGGGCTGTACAAGATAAGCTACCGTGTTAAAGAACAAAGGAACTTAGCATGTTAAAAAAAAGCAAAAAAATATAGCGTGTTACAGGAACAAAGTTCTACCGTGCTAGCCAGATATGAAAAATGGCTACAACACGCTTTCCAAAATCAATTGTTTTTATGCGCATATCTACACGGTTTCATGCCGCTAGCGTGCGAGCGTGTTATAACGTGCCGTGTGCGCTCGTTCACCTTATTCCCTGAAACCCCGTGGAGGGTCACATTTGCAAGTAAAATGGTTCGGAGCCCAACCCTTAAGATGACAGCTTGTGAGGAATGCCGCTTCTTTGCAGGCTGAATGCTGATATTCACACAATTGCGATCATTAAGGGAGCCATGAACACAGGGATACACTGACGTTATGGAACATCCAGTCGCACTGCGCGGAGAATCCCACATATTTGAATACTTGGATGGCTTGATAGTATCAATTACGCCAGCTTTCAAAACCTCGTTGTAGCGCCGTATCTTATCCTTACCTTTTACATCCGCTAATGTATCAAAACTGCTATTAAAGAGTTTCTCAATGCAACCATGAATCCTTGTTAACTCTTTCAGGTAATCATCATTCAAATACTGAGATTTGTTGAGACAGAGCTCAACAAAAGTCCGTACCCTCAATTCTACATGCATATTTTCGTTGCCACACAGGATTCTAGACATGACCCTATATAGGTAGTTACCGTCACCGTAGGTTTGAACAGGAATATGTTCTGGTGGACCATCCGAGGGGAGCAGTTTCTCGGAAAAAGTATATTTAAAACCTACATAGAGTATTGACGTGACAGCACTTTAATGTTTCGCTATTAATAAGGAGACTTTAAAGTTCGATTCAAAATAAAATGACGCCGAAAACTGCTTGTATTTATTTGTAAAAAATGTAATACCGGCGGTAGAATTAGCCCATAACCGTTCTGATATAGTAAGCTTCTTACTGAGTTCATCCCGCCTCATTAAGCTTATGTGATGAAAGTACATTTTAAAGTTTTGCTTTACTTTATTCAAACATGAAAGTGAAATGTGATCATCGCAGTAAATTTTCCAATTTAAGCAATTGGAAAGAAGAAGCCTGAAAAAAATCAGGACTTCAACGGGATTCGATCCCGTGACCTCCGCGATACCGGTGCGATGCTCTACCAACTGAGCTATGAAGCCACACATTGGGAGCGAGGTCAATTTATTAAGTTCATATCTTCCCGTGCAGTGAAATGATGTGAAGTTTATATGAAATAATTCATATTTGTACTGCGGTTGTAGATGAAAGTGAAATGTGATCATCGCAGTAAATTTTCCAATTTAAGCAATTGGAAAGAAGAAGCCTGAAAAAAAAAAATCAGGACTTCAACGGGATTCGAACCCGTGACCTCCGCGATACCGGTGCGATGCTCTACCAACTGAGCTATGAAGCCACACATTGGGAGCGAGGTCAATTTATTAAGTTCATATCTTCCCGTGCAGTGAAATGATGTGAAGTTTATATGAAATAATTCATATTTGTACTGCGGTTGTAGATGAAAGTGAAATGTGATCATCGCAGTAAATTTTCCAATTTAAGCAATTGGAAAGAAGAAGCCTGAAAAAAAAAAATCAGGACTTCAACGGGATTCGAACCCGTGACCTCCGCGATACCGGTGCGATGCTCTACCAACTGAGCTATGAAGCCACACATTGGCTTAAATTGGAAAATTTACTGCGATGATCACATTTCACTTTCATCTACAACCGCAGTACAAATATGAATTATTTCATATAAACTTCACATCATTTCACTGCACGGGAAGATATGAACTTAATAAATTGACCTCGCTCCCAATGTGTGGCTTCATAGCTCAGTTGGTAGAGCATCGCACCGGTATCGCGGAGGTCACGGGTTCGAATCCCGTTGAAGTCCTGATTTTTTTCAGGCTTCTTCTTTCCAATTGCTTAAATTGGAAAATTTATTGCGATGATCACATTTCACTTTCATCTACAACCGCAGTACAAATATGAATTATTTCATATAAACTTCACATCATTTCACTGCACGGGAAGATATGAACTTAATAAATTGACCTCGCTCCCAATGTGTGGCTTCATAGCTCAGTTGGTAGAGCATCGCACCGGTATCGCGGAGGTCACGGGTTCGAATCCCGTTGAAGTCCTGATTTTTTTTTAAGGCTTCTTCTTTCCAATTGCTTAAATTGGAAAATTTACTGCGATGATTACATTTCACTTTCATCTACAACCGCAGTACAAATATGAATTATTTCATATAAACTTCACATCATTTCACTGCACGGGAAGATATGAACTTAATAAATTGACCTCGCTCCCAATGTGTGGCTTCATAGCTCAGTTGGTAGAGCATCGCACCGGTATCGCGGAGGTCACGGGTTCGAATCCCGTTGAAGTCCTGATTTTTTTCAGGCTTCTTCTTTCCAATTGCTTAAATTGGAAAATTTACTGCGATGATCACATTTCACTTTCATCTACAACCGCAGTACAAATATGAATTATTTCATATAAACTTCACATCATTTCACTGCACGGGAAGATATGAACTTAATAAATTGACCTCGCTCCCAATGTGTGGCTTCATAGCTCAGTTGGTAGAGCATCGCACCGGTATCGCGGAGGTCACGGGATCGAATCCCGTTGAAGTCCTGATTTTTTTTTCAGGCTTCTTCTTTCCAATTGCTTAAATTGGAAAATTTACTGCGATGATCACATTTCACTTTCATCTACAACCGCAGTACAAATATGAATTATTTCATATAAACTTCATATCTTTATTCAAACAATAATTTATGTTACATGAAAAAAATAGAGCATTGATCTCTTTATTTGTGTAAATAAAAAACGAACTCAAGCCTGTATTCTTAATTAAAAGAATTCACTAGCGGGTTACATTAGATATCGAGATCTCAAAAATAAGAAAGCAACAACAACAAAAAAAAAGGAAAACAAAAACTCGGTAACTCGAACTCTCCCACTAACTCGTACTTAGTCCCATTTCCCTTAGAGTTGATCCCAGTTTTCAGTCATTATGACTAGTATAACTCATTCCGCGCTAACTCGAACCACCTCTTGTAGCACAAAGTTTGTGTGAGTTTATCTTTGCGGATTGACGATTTTCTGTGTTTTGCGGGAGCTAATTTTTGCGGTTAAAACAGAGTGGTTTTTCTTGCTGGAAAAACAGATTTTATTAAATTAATACTATGTGTACCGTATGTATGCATTATCCACCAAACGGTACTTTTCTTCGTCTTTCATAGTGTAATATCTAACATAATATCTAACAGTGGAGTAGTTTTTTGCAGGAAAAATTAATTTTGCGGTAATTTTTTTTTTCGGGAACTTTTTTTTGCGGATCGCGGAAAAGCGCAAAAACTGAAAAAATTGGAACCCGCAAAAATTTAGTGCTGCACGGTAGTTCGTTTCCCTTTATCAAAATTTACCCTGATAACTCGAATTCTGGTTCTCGCAAATCCCCACAAATGCCGTCCCGTTAGCTCTTCTTGTCATGTAATTGGTAAAAAACACTAAAACTAAAACTGCAGTAATTTGATTGTAATTATTGCAACGAACATATCACGTATTTGACAGTCAAATGCAAAATTGAATTTTCAATCAACCCAGATAACATTTCCCTTCAAAGTTAGAGTAACTGGTTTCGTCTTGACATTCGCCATAAGAAAAGATGTTTTAAAAGACGACATTTAAGCAAAGAAAAACAAGACGCGTGTTCCTGGTTAACAAAATTTAACGCCGAAATAAAAACTTATTCTTTGACCTTTTGACATAGATAGGACGTTGACCAGACCGACCTTCGCCCTTGTGGACGGAACTTGGGTATCTGAGATATTTGGCCCCAGTTGCAGAGGAAGGATCACCTTTTACTTTTCTGTCGACACATTTTCTGATTGCTTAAATCCAAGAGGCTCGTAGCCTAACAATTCTCTCTGATGACTGACATAATCCACAGCCATAATTGAGATTCAGACTGAGGACCTTCGAGTATCAGTGAGCGTGCCTGGCAATTTCGCGGGGAAAATGTGGATCTATCTGTCAGGGACTTCAATTGGTTGAATACTCATCCAATCAGACTCTCGCTTATATAGGAGAAACAAAGAAGAAACTCTCTTCTTTTTGTTGGCAACGAACAACGTGCATCACGCAAGAAAATGAGGCCAGAAACCGCAATACAAGCATATGAAGCCAGATGATTTGGGAATTTTGGAACACATGGAGCTTAAATCTTAGTTTTTAGTGGGCAACTGATCCAAACTTCCTTTTATCCGGGAGTTTTGGTCACCCGTACAGGAGAGCGGGAGATTGGCTCTGTATCCGGGAGACTCCCGTATAATCAGGGGGAGTTGGCATATATGCACATGAGTTAAGAGCCGTTTTTAGTACTCCAGTTTGAATTTTTGTATTATACCGAGGTCAAGTGGTTGCTGACGAGAGGTTGTGTTCTTTGGCAGGGAAAAAGGATTTTAATTTTCGAGAATTTGCCGTCCAGATCTTCTGTATTGCATGGAGCATTTTTTTCCTGTAGCATTGGCCCTGTGATGAGTATGTTTTTGCTCCTCGCCTTCCGAAACCAGTCTAGTAAAGTTTTTTCAATTTCATCGTTATTTGCTCCTCTGCACTGCTTCGTTTTGCCGCTGAAATTTGCCTCAAAGTCTTTCATAATCTCTTCCTTCTTCAGCAAAATGCTCTGAATTTGGGTTTTATCACACTGAAATTTTTCTGCATTCTGCGGATTTACCGCTGCTCAGTCAGTTTTGAATGGCAATGAAGTAAGTGTAAGTAAATTCAAAATGCAAGTTTTGAAGTTGTGAGATTTTGTTCGTTTGTTTGTTGCAACAGCGTGAGTAAAACTTGTCTTTCTTCCACCGAAAAGTTGAAGTCAAATGAGGCACTTTATCTAAACACAAAGGATTTAATGCGGCGTTTATTCATTGATTTCCTCCGGTTTCTTTAGCGAAATGTGGTTGAAATTTCCAAACTCAAAGGACTAGAAAAGACTTAAGGCTTACGAAAGTGTATTTGTAGCAGAACTCACAACTTATCTCAACGTTTTGCAAAGAAAAAACTGTTTTGGCTAATTCCGAAATTAAATGAATGAAAGTTACATCGATTAATTTCACTGTAAACAAAGGCCTAACGTTTTAATTTTCTTGGTTACTTTTTTTTTAGGTATTATTAATTAAATAAAAAACCGTTTTAAGTCGCGAGTGAAGTTGACTACAGATTTTCAATAATAACACGTTCGCCACCACAAAATTCATTTCGAAACCATTTTTTTGCAGGAAATCGAAGCGGTTATTTTACCTGATCATCGCGATCTAACTATGTCCTTCCACTTTTTCGTTTCTCCTTACGTGTTTTTTGTTCTTGGAACCAAAATCTCTGTTATTTTAAGTGTTGGCCGATAGTAGGAGGGGTTTTTTCGTTGGAGTGGACAAGCACCGCTTTGACATGGTTTCCCTGTCTTTCTTTGCCTAGTTAATTTGAGTTTGTAAACAATATGAGGTATTTCTGAACGCTTGTGTAGCGTAAAGTAAGGAAATGAAGACTAAATTCCTAGCTATTCCAATGCACAAGACAAATGGAAATTGGATTTTGGAAAAAGATTATATCTTCGCTGTATTTTATTATGAAATATCCCGACGGTTTCTAACGCGGACGCTTCGTTTCGGCGAGAGAGGAAAATGACAGAACCTTTCTTCTACCCTTGCTGCAAAGTCTATTGTCCGCAAGAAAGATAGACCTGTGATCTTCACAAATATCTCCTGTGGCTCTGGTTCTTCCTTTTTTCACTCATTTCTTTAGGTGTTTACCGGCAACTCCACCACGAACACAACAGAGAATAACTACAGCCAGCACAGCCAAGTTTGTGTAAAAAAAGTTAGAGTGTAAACTATCACATAGTGGGTAAAGTGCAGAAAGACAATGTGCATAAGTTTCGGCCTAAGAAACTTCGTCCTTCCTTGTAAACTGCAAAAAACTACGTCTTACTTTGATTCCTGCAAATTGTCAATCACAATATTAATGCGCATGCACAATCATTTGACCACTGTGTTCGAAAGAACACACTGAAGGGTAAACTGATGATGCGTCAATTTTTCTCAGCAGTTATTCATCAGCTTGACATGTGCGAGTGCAATGGTTCGAAAGTTAACTCGAATGTGACTTATCGGTTTTTAGAAGTGTTTCAGATGGCGTCGTTAACGCTACCGATGTTGTGTACGCATCATTTCATCATGTTTCTTTTTTTTATCATCATCTCACTTGCTGCTTTTCCTTTTCCTTACACATTAATATTTTCAGTTTCTTTTATGAACTTGATAATTTCCTCTTTACCTGAATTGTATTTTTTACACGCTAAGCGATTTAAATTCCGCGAGCATATTAAACTAATGACTAAATGCATAACACAAGATCTTTTTCCGATTAGTCCAGTTCTGAGATCATCATGTATCTGGTCGCACTTGGGAAAAGTTTTCAACTTTTCTCAGAAAAAAGACCACAGAAATGCAAAACTGCAATGGGAAAAGAAAACATCTTACTCTAACGAGTAGAGTCTAACAGTTTTTTAAACTAAACTAGTGAGCAGCACTTCACGAACAGTAGTTGTAAAATTTCTTTATTCTCCGAAGCGTTTCGTCTAACAGTTGTAGACTTCTTCAAGGAGTTTTGTTAGTTAACACTTAACGCCTATTCTTTAAAGCCATATAGGCTTGGCTGGACCAACAGCGAACGGGAACTGGCCCTCAAATCTTTTTTTCGGTATCCGGTCAACTCGCCACCACAACAAACTCGGTACCACAAAACTCGCCACCGGCGAAAATCACTAGTTTCGCTTTACGCAAACTGCTCATAACCTTCGTGACAAAAAAAAAATTTATTTCATTTACGGTTAACGTTCCATAATTGAGAGGCTACACATAACTTCTCAGTCCCTTTTCCTTTCGCAATACAATCCTACATCTTAGCTTTCATTTAATGTGAATTTCACACGACAGGCTACATGTTGTGTAGTGTGGTCTGCGTGTGGTTTGCATCAGAGCGGAAAAATGAAATATTGTTTAATTATAGTGATAGGTGTTTCTTCTTCCCTCAAAAGATGCAATGACCAGAGTCTCTTCCTATCGAGGCTGCCGCAGGCGTTAATTCGCGAGAAATCTCGCCGAAAGACCCTCATTTCGCTTAACATCGATTGTTGAAATGCTCTGTTGTGTTGGCTATGTAGCTCTCCTTCCTGTGCCTGACCTCTTTCCTCCTCTTTTTCCGCCTCTTCCCTTGCTGGTTGAAACACCTTCCTGATCAACACAAATAGCAACAAATTCAAGAGTGTAACACTTAACCTTCTCAAGCTACCTCCTTGCAAATTGTTTCTGATCATTGCTTTTCGGCCCGAGTCAACGCCAACCGGCAAAACAGTGTCAAATGGCTTGGATAACTGCCTTGTAAATTGAGATCTTAGGATGACTCCCCAAAAGACAAGTGGTTATTTCGTTTTAAAACTCTATTTCCTCAAAGTCTAGTAGAAGTTGATAGTTATCGGACTCTCTAACTTCAATTTCATAAAACGTTGTATGAGTTTTTGGGAGTACTTCATGACCCGGTTAAAATAGATCGAAATTTTGCGAAGCTTAAAATGGCTGAGGTAACAAGTTTTAGGGAACTTACTTTCACATTAATTACCAATATCCGACGAGACAGCATAGCTGGGCATTGAAATCGCCAGGCTTGTGTCCATCCAATTAGTTTGCTCTCAAAGGTCGGGGTTTTAACCTTGCTGTGTTTCATTGGAATAATTTTCTTCTTTGATTAAGACAGTTCCACCAGCCTTTGAGCTCGAAACACCATCAAAATTTAATAACTCCCCACCTTATGTGAGGTTGCCATATTTTTCAGTTGGTTTCTTAAGTCAATGAATGTTGGTCTTGCATCCGGGTCATTTTTCCAGCATTTCATCACGAAAATAGAATGCGACTTTTAAACATAAAAATACTCAAATGTTATTAGGAAATTAAAAAGAAACACACCAATCGTGTGCAGCTCAGTTCAAGGTATTTCGGAAGGAGCTAAAGGCGAATGAAGGGTGTTTGCCCTGATATATTTGGCTTCAGCTTTCAAATAGTGAGGTCTGGACGGAAAAAAAAAAGTGTGCACCAGCTTAGTATCATCGACATTTTGTGGTCTAAGTATTCTGTATCCCCGCTGAAGTAATTGGCAATTTTCCTGTCATCCATTCGTAAAGTCGAATGCGCAGCGATATTACAAAACTTAATCAATGCCTGTACTTATAAATCGCTTTTAGTGGTATATTTGCCTCACAAAAACGCTTCAAAAGCTGTCCACTTCACTGAAAGACGGCTTGAAAAGTCACTCAATTACAGAATCTGCGATGAATAACAAAAAAATATTCGCGAAACCAAAAGTAGGCAGACTAGGGCTATATGTGGCTACTAATATAGCAAAATGTTTTCGCATCGAAAAAAAATACAAGCTCGTTTAGTATTATCAACTGAGTTGATAACGTAAATTGGCCACCATTAAGAGTTTAAAGCTGACGTTTCGAGCGCTAGCTAGCCCTTCGTCAGAGCGATTTGAGGAATTGTGGGTAGTGTGTGGGTTTGTATCCAGAAAATAGTGCTGCGCTATTGGTGGGAATATGTTGACGAGAAAACTGTAATGAATTAGAGAAAGATGCTTTTTTTTGTCTTTTCACGAGCTTCAGACAATGAAAAAATTCTGAGTCCCCATTAGGAATTGAATCGGATTCCGCGTTCCGATGCTCTACCACTGAGCCACAAAAACTCTACGGTGAGCGAGGTGTATCACGAAGTTCATATGACACGCGCCCTGAACCCGCGCAGGAATTTAAATCTACTGCCGTTCTCCCTTACATAAAGGGTGTATTAGAGGTTCTTTGCCGCTGCCTACAACATCAAGGCATACGGACCGTTTTCAAGTCGGACACAACTCTTAGTTCCCACTTAGTACGACCTAAAACCATCAAAACAAGACGGTGTCGTTTACAAGATCCCATGCAAATGCCGCAAAGTCGATGAAACTGGGAGACCAATACGAGAAAGGATAAAAGAACATGCCAGAGACATACGGTTTGCTCGTACTCAGACCTCTGTGGTTTCAGAGCACGCTAACGAAACGGGGCATATTCCTATTTGGAGTAAGATTAAGTTTATTGATCTTAACCCCCACTAGTACACACGTAGGGTCAAAGAGGCTATCCATATAAGACTTCATCCCAACAACATCAATAGGGATAGCGGAATTGACATCCCGAAGCTTGGATACCCACGATCAAACAACACAACAGCCGATTCATGAGGACCTATGAGGAAGCACCATCTAACAACCGGAATCATAATGAGGATCGTAATGCACTAATAACAGCATACCAACGTACTACAAAAAAGCGACACGTAAACAATCAACATCATCGCCTGATGAAGACTAGCAGTATTGCAGTCGAAACGTCGCGATCTACATCGAAAGTGACTCTATCGTGAGACAAACGAACAAAGCTTATCTCCTATCTTACACCACGATGAACAATAAGCTCATATTTTATTACAGTTGTATACCAGTAATTCAAAGGGGCTAAATCAATCCTCCGGGTTTCAAGAACATTTTTTCTGTTTCTTTTAATTTTCCCTTTTAATTATGAATAATTTTCTTATTTTATTGCAATTTTATGTTTCTTTTAAATTGCCCTCTTAATTATGAGTAATTTTCTTATTTTATTGCAATCTTGTGAAAGGTTTCTCTGATACAACAAAGCATTCCGCGTTCTAAGATATTCCGCCTTTCGCTGTTCCGCCGTTCCTACGTTCCATATGCTAAAGATATCAAAGCATCATATTTTGTAGCTTGCACGTATACCCCTTTACCTGCTCCATTGATTGCAAAGCGCGCGTTTATTCGCTTGATTACGTGATTTTTATGCGAAGAACAGGATGGGCAGTGCAACACTGAGGAATCACCTTAAAGGTCTAAAATGCAACACATCACAATTGTTCAAAATTATCTTGGAATATGTCGGAGGAAAATCCCAATTTCTTGCAGTGGACTATAGAATAGGTTGATGACCTCATGTCTAGACTACTAAATCCTCAACGTTTGTATATCGCTCCATGTCGTAGGTTTTAATTTGTTTCCGCTAAAGGATAATTTAGGGGGGGAAGACTAAGTTACAAAGCGAGCTTTCTTTATCATCATTATTTGCTTTCAGGGACCAAGGGAAAAGGATGGACCGTTGGAAATGGTACATCGTTAGATTCTTCAGAGAAAGAGGAAATGTTCATGTAATTTGATATATTTTTCTCTTCGTAAATAATCTTTACGATACTCGAGCGAAAACCGGTTCATCAGGGACTGAATTACGGAGGAAATGTTTTGAAGAAGTCAGTATAGCAGGTCACATTCGTGGATCAACGCAACTTGCTAAAGATTAAAATTGGAAGGCTTGGGGAGTAAAGACAAAAATTGAAAAGATTTCTGGGTGACAAGCCTAGGTGACATAAAACTACTTTGTGCTTTTTATAATCTTTATCATTCATCATCTGGAAATTTGATAACCGAGTTCTTCTTTAAAGCTACCATCCAAAACGACCAAGTTATTCAAATAATTTGATGCCATCACAAGCGTTTGTTATTTATTTTTTTAACAAATATACTGTTATAGGCCGACTTAAAAGATCGGTTGCTCTTATGAACTCCCTTTCATAACACCTTTGAACATATTTTGAAGTCCTGAAAAATGTCACTGCAGTCCGAGTCAATACCTCACCAAGAAAATCACTCAGCATATTTGCATATGAAATCAGCCCCATGGTTATTTCGATTGTATGACCATACACGAAATTAACGAAAAGCATTTCTAATATACAGCTGGAATTAATCAGTGAGGTTCTGAGAGGAACCGAGGAATATTTAAACTACGTGCATGGTTAGAGGAAATGTGAGTTAAAAAAATAACGGTAATTAAAAAATCTGAATATTCATTATGACAATAATATTGAAAAGTAATTGTTACAGGACCAAATGGAGTCCAATTTGGTCTGAAATCATATGAGTGATAACAAATCGGACGACCGCGCAGTCCGCTTTGTTTATCACGAGTCTTATTACCAATCAATCATAAAAATTACAAATTCTGCGAAAACAAGAATAGCCAAGTTATGACAGAAAGGGAAAATTTCCATCAAAAGACTGACAAAGGAGGCGTAAATAGTTGAATGGTTGTGATTAGTCGATTTAACTACAATTTTAAATGTGATTGGCTTATTGAACTACCCGATAACAAACTGTCCGATAACATCTTGGCAAGAGAATAAGTGGAAAATAGGAGTTTCTAAAGCCTTTCTTATGACGATCATAAAAATATTAATGTTGATGAGGATGAAAATAATGAAAATTATAATAGTCATAATGATAATGATGATTATGATAATAAAGATAACCACCTCCAAAGAGAGGATCTCTCTTTATAAAAGCCTCTATATGCCTTGCGATCTTTTTTTAACCAATTCTGAAAACTTGGTCGCTCAAACGCACATTTCTGATAAAATTAACGAATACCAATACATACTTAAGCATGCAATTTAAATTTAAATACCTAGTCAACGGTTTGAAAGGAACCTTGACAGAGCAAAACTAACTGTCAGTTTTGAAAAATATTTTCTCGTTTTTTATTTTTGTTTAATATGTTTTGTTTTGGTTATGCAAAGCCTGGTTTATATATTAAAAAGTGATTAAAAGGAAAACAAAATTAACAAAACTAACTGCTACTACAGTGTAAGTACTTCACTAGGATTAACTTTTGAAATTCATCTTTTTAGAACATTAGCCGAAAGGAGGAGAATAAACTGACAATGCTGACAACTTATTGTCACCTACTCCACCAAGTCCTCAACGTTTGCGTACAACTGCTTGTCGTATATTTTCATGTTGATCAGCCTCTGTGGACGAAAGAAAGGTATAAGAGGATTTCTCCAATGTCCATCAAGAATTCTTTATTTCCGCATGATCTTATCTAAAATGCTCAAACGCTTGGCCGCTAAGGAAGCGAAGTCTTGAGTTGTACTCAGTTGGCTGATTAAGCAACTTGATGGAGAGTACAGGCATATAGTTGCCGAGTTTATCATGATCACTTCGATATTATTAAACATTTTATAGGTGAATAATTCGACATATTTTATAATGACCTCTTACAATATAACTGAAGGTAAAAAAGTTTACCTTGTGTAATGTTTCCATTGTTTTGAGCTGGTTTCTTAGATCAAAGAACGTTGGTCTTGTACCCGGGTCATCTTGCCAGCATCTCAACATTATGTCATACCTACATTTCATTTAACACAGGTTGGTACTTATTGTACGTAAAGTGCATTTGATAAAATTGAAACGAAACACGTGAGTTGTTTCCACGATGAATTCATCGCTATCACCCAAAATTGGTTAACTCGTTATTTTCTCGAATGTGGATATGCTAATCGATATGCTAATATATGTCAAATTTTAAACAATGAAAATCTCCATAAAGTAAGGAATAAATTCAATTGCTGAACGAGAAAATAATGCAATAGATTGAGACTATATAACTTAAAAGTCGTAGAATCGAAGGCACAATAACATTTTCAGGTCTCATTAGAGTGTTAGCCTTAAAGAAACTTTACCGCTTACAATTTATCATCCACATGTTGTGGTTTAGGCATTCTGTATCCCTGCTGAAGTAAGTTGGCAATTTTCCTGCCATCCATCCGCGGATACGGTGAACCACCTGATATAAAGAAACTTTGTACACAGTTGCATCACGAGCATAATTCTATAGCTATGCTTCAATTTTATGCGGCAAAATGAAGAAATGACCAAAATTGATATGTGACATGGAACGCGTCCTCTTAGTCGGAGAGAACGCCTTTTAAAGGGTATATATCCGATCGTTCTGTATCCGGTCGTTTCGTACCCAAGTTTGAATCGACTCGTACCAAAGTTTGAGTCAGGTCGCACCCAAGCCACGGATCGATTCTTATCTGATTTTTACTCTTCCTATTTATTCGAAACACCTACCGCGCGAGCGCGTGAACAGATGTTAGTTGTTGCGTACAACAAGGTAGTAAAGTCAAGCGAGTATTAGTGGTACAGAGAAAATTATTTTGTGCGTATTTGAAACATTATTGCTTAGCGTAAGGTAAGTGTTACATTTTACTGTGTTGATTCCAAATGAACCCATGAAGTGGTGAATAAACGGCTGTGAATATATGGAAGTCATATATTTGAACTGCGGATAAAGACGTGAATATGAAAGTGATCTTCGCAGTAATGAACACTACTTAAGCAGTAGTGAAAAGAAGGACTGAAAAAAAAATTCAGGCCTATACGGCCTTTTTATTTGGGTTTATTTGGAACCAACACAGTGACCAGCTCCCAGTTGGCTTGTTAGCTCAGTTGATAGAGCACTGCACCGGTATCACAGAGGTCATGGGTTGAAATCTCGAACAGGCCTGAATTTTTTTTCAGGCCTTCTTTTCACTTCTGCTTAAGTAGTGTTCATTACTGCGAAGACCGCTTTCTGTTGCTGGCCTGATGTAAATCGTTGAAAACTAATCAATAAGTATTACCTATTGTAAAAATCTCATAAAGGACAACTCCATAGCTCCATCTACGAGGCAATAAAACAATGCGGGAAATTCAATAACTATCAGACATTTTAAAACATTCGGCTTTCCTGTCCCTAGAAAGTATTACAACTTTTTGCAACATACATAATTTGATTATACTAAAGACTTGTGGAACACCATCAATAGATGTTATGAAACTACTGCCACAAGTACATCTTTATAGTTAAGAACAAAGAAAATGAAGTAAGAATTCATTGCACAGGACTTACATATCACTTTTGGTGGTATATTTTCCATATAACAGCGCTTCATAAGCTGTCCACTTTACTGGAAGGCGACCCTTAAATTTTTTATTGGAAAAAAAATTTCGGTTAAGAATATTGAGGCCGAGGAAGATGAATGACTATGTGACTCGGAGACGCTCTTTTAAGATATTCAGGATCGCCAGTGCATTAAACATGCCTCCTTTCTCAATGACGAAAATATTCACTCTGAGGGGAATTTTTTTCCATGAAACTACACTTTCCTACTCCATCCCCTGGGTAACTTCAAAATTCCATCCAAAACTTCTACTTCGAATTAAGCTGGGAAAGCACTGTCATATACCCAACTGTTGAACGCACAGCAAACGATACTGTCTGCTAATTTTGATCAGCGTCTGCCAGAATTGACATCATTTCACCAAAGTGAGTTCGTCGATTTCGTGTCTAAGCATACTGGCTGCTGTCCTTAACAAATTAAAGGCACTTTTCGCAGTCTTTGCAACACATTATCAGCTACATCATTACTTAAATATAATCTTAATTGTCTATGAAAGGTTGATTAGGTGAGAGGTAACATTCTCCAAGAGCTAAGCCTGTACTGTAGTGAAGCAACTCATCTTTAACTTCCTTTGTTATCTGGCCAGCGGACAATACGCTAAAAGTGCATCATAGTATGGACCCAGTGGCCCTTACGCCAGGTTGGATTTTTGTGACGAAGATGTGATCGGTAAGGAATTCATAGAAAATTGATGCGTTTATGTTCACAGGAAATGTGATTGGTCAACCGATTCGCAAATAATTTTTAATAGCAAGCAAAGCAAGGGCTGAGGCGATCGGATAAATAAATAATCAGTTCATACTTGGCGTGCGACGTTTAGAGACCATGAGAGAAGCGTAAGAGTTGCTCCAGGCGTAGACGAGAGCATTTCTGACATACAGACACAAATTGTGCACGAAAAAAAGAGTTTATCACAACTGTGTCGGGTTTACCAGGTAAACATGTTCTAACCAACAACCGTGGATAAAGGACAAAGCAAAAACGACCCAGAAATATTTCGAGATAAAATCTTTATTCAAATAATTGTAAAATTTTCTGCTCAGAAGGGAAAAACTGACGAACGACGCGTTGTCGATTCAGCCTGCTTAAATTGTTGTTTATTAAAATTTACGACCAAAAGATTGCGTAGTTTTTTTGTTATGAAAGTTGTATAATTTTAAAACCGCGACAAAACCTTCTTTTGAACAACACTTTTGTGCCATTTCAAAAATAATATTTACCGTTCTAAAGAAAAGTACCTAACGTCGCAAAGCCTCAGTTGAAGTCGAAAAGCTCAGTTTTGTTTTCAGCCATAATGACTCAGTGAAGCAACGCGTTTGGGGAAAAAAAAGTATCGTTAACTCCAGAGCTAATTTTGTCGCTTGAGAGAGATACACGGTCATTGTTTTTCAAAACGAGTATTGCTAAGCATAACTACCATTAATTTTGAGCGCCAAAAGGTCTATCTTAATCGGAATAGAAAGGAATAACATTCTTGAAAGGTATAAAACGTCGCCGCTAAACTTGACGGGAACTCGCAGTAGAGGTGAAACTGTACAAGTCATGTTATGGATGCACGGCCGTGCTTACTTAAGCCAATTTTGGCTTAACTGCATAGAGAAAGAATGTTTTTTTTTAAATTGTTGTAAATTAAATAATGGGTTTCGAAATTAAAACAAAAAGAAAGTTTCCAAGGTAACTTTGATCCTTATAAGGCGCGATACACTCCCTCATCAAACGTATCACTATTTATTAAAGGAACTTTTGAGTAAGTGTATAGACAATCTCAAGTCCGGATATGACGCGAGTGGTTATTGGTTTAAAGAGCGTTCTCTATCAGAGTACAATGTAAAGATCTGAACCAAAGCTGTCACGCCATCTGCCAGATTGTACCATGTCCGACCTTTTCTGGGACTTCTTCTTAGCTTTTTTTTGTTAATTGGAAGTAAATTTTCGGAACAAGCGAGCCGGCAAGTGGCAACAGAAGGGCCGAACAAAGGTTAACATGCCAAGCGATGTAATTTACGCTATCAGAACGTGAGCAGAAACGAAAGTCCTCAAAGAGAAAACGAAATGGACAGTCTGAGTTTTGAACCTTGTAACGTTCAGGTAGATTTGCAAACTTACGTATGGCAATAAAAATCAAACACAGCTAGCTGACACTCCTATAGTATATATAGTTTCGAGTTCAAAAGCAAAACAGAACAAAACAGGAATGATGAAAAATATAGCAAGACTGGCATAACTGTTAAAATTCATACTAATAATGACAGTGTCAGAGCGACTGCGATCCTGCTGAGGTCCATTGCGGCTAGATCATCACGGCGATCCCCGGTAATCGCAGTGAAGCAAGCCTCAGATATTACATCGGCCGCCCTTCGAGTGAACAATTAAGAGCTTGCTCTAATACTATTTCGATGCTTTGACTGGAAGGCTACATCAGTCACAGCAGCCGAGTTTTATGATGCTGTCATTCCGAGCTCGGGCAATCTTCATGTTCCACTGTATTCTGCTGTCGTTCATTCATAAAAAACACGCCTCGAGCAGTTTGTTCTGTAATTGTCATGAGAAAAAACTTACGTGTTTTCTTGAGAATTCGATTTCATTGAATATTTCACTTTTCACTGTAAACTATTGCCGATTGTGAATTTTGATGGTTTGTGAACTTTGATGGTTTGTCATTTTTGACAGCTTTAGTCTCGTTCAACCAATCAGATTATTTGAACCATTCTAACAAAGATCCTGATGAGCTTATTGTAGCGTGCCTTATGAGAGTATGGAGTATGCTGACCACATTGTTGTTCGCTTTGGAAATAAAGCTTGTTTTGAAAATTGACAATAATGCGTGGGAATTTAAAGGATTATTTATTATGAAACAAAGAAAGTAGTCTTGACTGTGCTCTGTTCTGTTGTAAAGCACTTAGAGAGCGGCTAGAGCACTCAAGAAGTGGGTAGAAACACATGACGTAGTCGAGTGTTTCTCCCTACACTTCTTTCGCGATCTAGCCACCTCCTGCGTGGTTTGCAACACAACAGAGCACACTCATGACGAAAACATGTCATTTACTGAAGCAAAGCCTATTTCTTTCTTATTACCTTTGTCTTTCTCTCATAGATATTTTCCTCTTGCACATTTCTAGCCATTCCGAAATCTGTTACTTTACACGTTTCATTTTCTCCGATTAACACGTTACGAGCTGCGAGGTCTCGGTGGATGATCTAACAGGAAGGAGAAAAATAGGCCGTCTGAGATTACATGCGGCTACTAATAAAGCACAATTTTGATGGCGTTGAATACAAATAGTGGTTGTATAATATGATGTGTATGTATATGCAATTCTATCTGATTTAATGTGACAGGTAGTTCCAAACTTCTTAAACTTACAGATTTCGACGACAAGTAACTCATGCCATCAGCGATTTGCCATGAGAACTTCATCAGCTGCTGTGATTTCAAGTTTGTTTGTGGTTTAATATCCGGGTCTTTATAATAAGTGTCATTTAGTCCACGGCTCTTTCTCAGGTAGCCCAGCAAATCTCCAAAAGGAACATATTCTATCAACACCAGCAGTGGCTCTAAGAAAATAGGTCAGAAACGATGAAGATTATTTTACGTTGATGAGGAAAAGCTATGGTACCTAACCAATCCCTGATTACACTATGTTAGGTCAGTCTGTCCAGCTTGGTAACTATGTTAATGTCATAAAACAGCTGCTAAACAAAGCTATTACAGACATTTTACTAGGCATACTACGCACGCAAGGGTTACCTTTTGGGATAAGTGGGTTGGGATGGGTCACGAAGTAACTGATGTTTGCATTTTTGGAAAAGAAAAATAATTTCATTTTCAAAAGATTTCAAACTTCTTGTGGCGCTATTGCATTGTAAAACATGACATACATCGTAAGGCAACTTATCATTTAACTACTTAACGGTAAATTTTCAGGTAAAAAAGTTACAAGGGAGGGGCACTTAAATCACTATGAGGAATCGGACTACATCTCTATCACTGAAGAGCGGTTGGGATATAAATAAGGAAAGTGAAGAATAGGAAATCACTTTTAATGAATTAAATTTAAAAATAGGGGCCCTAAAGTAGCCTCGTTAACTCTCCACGACAACCTCCTGATCTCCGTTTTCCAGTAATTTCCAGAAGTGTTACATCATACACGAATAAAACAAACAGTTGCATGAATCAGCTCACCAGATTCCGTAACACATCCCAAAAGTTTGATGACGTGAGGATGTGGTTTTAGCTGCTTCATTGTGTCAAGTTCCGCCATCAAATCTCTCTTGTCAGATTCTGCAGCGTTACCTAGAGATTAAAACCAGCTCAGAATATGAAAGGATTTAATTTCGTCAGCGGCATTCATTAGTATGGGATCTTTTCGGTAAAATGTCACTCGATAGAGGAAGCCGAGGTAAAATTTACAGTACCTTTTGCGTGTGCTACAGCATTTCACGCGTCCGTCAAGCGTGAGTCATAGGTATTAATTGAATGAACTTCGTAAAGTAAAGAGCGTGCAGTAGGAAAAATACACGCGTACAGAGGTTCATACAAAAATGCGTGTATTTTAACTTGCTTGCCATTCACTGCACGCATTTGCGTGTACTCTTTCACAAAAATGCTATCGCTGTGGGGATTTGTATTCCAAAGTTGAGCGTTCAAATATCATTCGCTTTAACAATTTGCCTTTCACTTAATCTTACTTTTGTGTCAATAATTCGCTCCTTTTATGTGATACAATTTCAACGCAGCATGTCAGAGAACTTAAACATTGACTTTCACCTTCATTTCAAGAAGAGCCAGCCGTTGAAATGCTGGAAGGAACGGGAAATAGAGAAACCTATCTACTTGTGGGAGAGGTATTCTGTGATCACTGAATTTTGTTGTTTGCGAACACAGGCAAAATGGTGCCCCTGAATGACAAATTTTGTTACACACTAGGCAACGATTTCTAGGAACAGATCAACTTTCCTTATTCATTGAAGCACTTGTAATTGTGTTGCCATTTAATGTAGGAATCGATGTTATCAATTCTTTTTGTTTTGACTTCCAAAACTCCATTCAAAATTCGATCATGTTTGTCACAAACTTTTGTCTCAGTACACGCATTTAATGAGTTATAGATGACAAACTTTGTGTAGGTTACACAAAGTTAGCATTTCATACTCACACGCGTGCACTTTTTAATACACGAAACATTTTATCAGATTATAACAATTTTTAAGATATGTAGGATCATACTTTTGAGCATTTTAATGGCCACTGTAGTTGTCCCAGGCCTCCCTCGGAATTGCTCAGCTGTTCCCTTAGCAACCTGACCAAAAGCACCTTTACCGATGATTTTTTCTACACACACGTGATCCCTTGGAACCTCCCAAGAACGTGTTGATGGATGAAGAGGTGCGTAATCAGCCATGTGATGAACGCTTTGTTCTTTGGTATTACGTTCAGTACCTATTTCTTTGAGATCCATGTATTCTGCGCGAGGCTGGATAAATTGTCTTGCATTTGAGCGATCTGCCTCCTGATCTTTTATGGGCATTTCGTTCTAAAAGGAAGAAAAAGAAACAAAAATTTTTTTTAATTCTCTATATCTAAACTTCTCTCTTTTCTACCTTTAAGTCGACGAAATCTCGCGTATGTTTTAACGCTATGGGTCTTTTTTCTAAGGTTAAGTTACCTTGTTTCTCATAAAAGAGTCAATAAAAATGGGAAAAATAAAAGTTAGCATATAATCAGAACTTTTCTTACATCATATACTTCTCTGCTGTCTTCATATGGTCTAAAATAAAACAAAATGTGAGGGTCAAGTATTGGTTATGTTTATAACTGTTTGTGCTTGTGTTGTCACGAGTGCAAATTTGTAGTCAGTCCTTTTATGTCATTATAACAATTTTTTCCATCTTAAAACTAAATTATTATGATAATAATGACTACAACAATGATATTAAAAGTATTTATTTACACACGATAAAATTTCAGCGTGGTTGGTCTTGTCTAAATCAAGTCTAAAAAGGTAAAGAAAATTACAGTCTTAATGAAAACTACAAATACATGATTAAAACGACAAATTGAAGATTCTACCAACGTTAAATAATAAATTAAAATGTGCAAAACTCAGAGGGAATTTTATTAATAGTCCAACCAGCTGTTCACACTGATGCTGAAACTTATTTGTCGTGTCATTCATTTACTTTTTTTTATTGCGAGTCATAGAGCATTAGCAAGAACCTTAAATGAAATCCGAATATCTTTTTTAGCATTTCATTTATCATAGTGAGCTGTAACAAATGTTTTATTCTAAAGAGAGCAATCCCTCGTCTTACTGGATGGAGTCGCTTAACAAATCAATCCCAAAAGCAATAAGACTTACCTTTGCTTTGCCGCAGTTTCTATCAAAGGAAAAAAATAAAAGATGAGGGCAAAGCTACGAAACAAAAGGTGCATAAGAGAATTAGATGGCACCTCAAGGAAAACCAAGAATCATTTACCTTTTTTGTGAATCCAAACCACATGGATAACAAGGATGATATTAAATAGAAGAAGAACTCCGATGATGGCTCCAAGTAAGACGTGTTTACAAGAACATTCACAAATGTTCATCTCTGTCAAATAAAAATTCATAGACTGATTCATGTATACCTGTTCAGACTCGGATTTTTTTCATATTCTGCAACATAAACCTAAAAATTGCTGAAGATGATGTTAAACAAGCGTAGAACTTTTCCACATTGAAATAAACCTGAGGCTGTTCATAACTGGTCTTCTACTCGTGGAAGATTTACGTAGGAAATCCTTTTACTGCGCTGTATTTCTAGGATCTTAATGTCAGTATGAATTGTGTATATGCAATTTTCCGGTATAAACAATTCTACCAGTCAATCAATATACAAAAAATGATCAACAACAGAAAAGATTTTACTGATCTCAATCAAAACATGAGATGGGTTACCACAGCCGCCATGGTTATCTGATTGTTGATGTATAATTAGGATGGTTACTTATAACCTAAGGTTGCAAAAACTATTTTCGTGACAGTAAAGAATTTTCCTTACGACTCGCCGTGCACCTTTACCTGTTGGTTCCTCCGAAGTAATAGTTGTTTTGGTGGTGCTAGGAGGTTCATCAGAAGGTACCTCATCATCAGAAATCGCTTGGATTGATCCTGGGTCAACTGCAAAGTCTCCAAAACCTTTGCCTCCAGGTGTAACAGCTTTACTCAGAACTGACAAAACTTTGCTTATCTCTTCATCTTGATTGAATTCCAGTGAGAGATAGACAGTTATGCTGCCGCACCTAGGGATAACAATGGAGTCACGACTTAACATGCAAAGAAAATCCCAGAGAACTTTCAAGTGGTATAGCAGCATCAAGGCAACCAACACAAACTGTTAAGTTCGCATGCGAGCTGTAATTTTTGGCGACGTGATGAGTGCTTCTATTTTTTAATCTTTTGTAATCTCTATAAAGGCTTTGAAAGACGCAAGGACTCCTAATAATATACAGTGTTTTACCCAGGCTAATAAAAAAACGTTTTAAACAGGAAGATCTGAATTCAGATGTTCTTGGCAGGATGGCAGGAATTCAATATGTAAAATGGCAAACCCGGTTCAGCAATGATCCAGCCAGTGCAAACTGCTTTAATGACTCGCTTATAGCCTTCTGGAACGAATAACAAAGTTACAGAAATATAATATTACAAGCAAATATCTCACTTGTACTTTGTAGCTTCCACCGCTTCCAACGACGGAAACACTACTTTAAGAACTTCACCTGCCTTTCAGGGATTTAGACAAAAATTCCATCAATTAATAAGCTCTAACAAGGAAGATTACTTTGAGGCACACACAATATCCGGTCATTTAAATATCCTAGATTTGCTCCAAGTAAGGTAATCCGGATTCCGGAATCCAGGAAATTTTTGCTCGTGGAATCCGGAACACTGAGCATTGGAATCCAAAATCCAGCTTTTGGATTCCAGAATCCCGCTAAGGAATGAATCCAGAATCTATTTGCTGAAAATCCATTTCAAATCGTATTAACGGCTTTCACGCACATCCATGCAACCACAGTCATGTTAAAACGCAGACTGCAGACCGTGCACACCACGTAGACCATGCAGACTGCGCTTATTTCGCTAGAGAATTTCGATTGTTACAGTTCGCGAGACACTGATAAATTCATTCATGATCACCCAACCGACTTCGAAACTCACACGGCCAAAATTCCCTACCAGCTATGAATCAGTCTTCTCTTCCGGAAGTATAGGAAAGATAATTTGTTATTTTTAGAAAATAACCGTGTAAATGCAGATCTTTCGCGAATTTGCAAAGGTATAAGTATAGCCGAGTTGGTTGAACACCGTTTTATGCGCAATCTCATAATGTCGAACATCATCGCCAACTACAGTA
The DNA here is from genome assembly GCF_036669915.1 of Pocillopora verrucosa. NCBI lineage: Eukaryota > Metazoa > Cnidaria > Anthozoa > Scleractinia > Pocilloporidae > Pocillopora > Pocillopora verrucosa. The sequence goes on from NC_089317.1 coordinate 12,185,778, forward strand.
CATGTAGGAAAACAAGCTTTTCTTAGTCATAGTCGATTTGATTGCAACATATACGAGGTGTTATTAAAATTGCATTTCAGTTTAAATTTTTCCTCAATACTACGGTTTTTGTGCAAAAGAAAAATTAAAAAAGCAATTTGAGATGATAGGGAAACATTTTCGAGATGTTTTCTTGGCAGTTATAAGTCGATTTTGGATACAAAAATTGGCTATCTTTTCCCAGCCAGAACAATGTTATGCTGCTTAGTTCGACAGTTTTTTACAAATTAAAAATGATCAGAAATGATTTAAACTATAAATTATTTTGATACCCTTAAATCAATTCAAAACCTAGAGGAAACTGAATGAAACAAATATGGCCTCGCCTCTTCAGAGTTGCTAATAAGATGGGGAATGGATGACATTGGACTTAAGAGACGGACAGTCTCAACAGGTATTCCTGGAAGAAATTGCTGTAATATATTTCTTGTAGTTAGCAAATTTTGTTATGGAAATATGAATAGATAAACATGCATTCACAAGCATGTCCTTCAATAACTAAATCCGCCATTGAAGTTATTCTTAGAAAACGAAATGCCAAAATTAGGAGCAAACAAAAAACTAGAATTTGGAATATTTTGTGTTTTGGAATCCGGAATCTGCAGGGGTACAGTCCGGAATCCAGCACCTGGAATTCGGAATCCACAGCGTGGAATCCAGAATCTAATACTGTCCTGGATTACCTTACATGGGGCGACTAGATCTTCTCGGGTGCATATTCCACTTCTTTCTCTCTATTTTGAATTTCCGAGTTACGTAACGCCGAGTTGGTTATGATAATTACATAACGCCGATTTGGTTATGATAATTACATATCAGGAAGCGTGAGTAAAGTAATTGTTTTAGTAAAGACGCACTCAGAATATAACTTGAGCATCTCTTTATTATTTTGGTTTGACAACGAGCGGAAAACAATAGCAACCTCCGTTCTTAAAATAACAATAACATGCTTTACAACTTCGTGAACATGCATGCCTGCATGATCCGATAAATGATTAAAAAAAAATGAACTTTGCGTATTTTTCGATGTTCTTCAATGGAAAAGTGGATGATTTGAAAGTTTACATAGCTTTACACTTTCTGAAATTACTCAAAATGAAAAGTTTTCACCTGAATGGGCCGAAAAGATCGTGTTTACCTTCCGGGAGGCGAGTGAAGAAAGCAGTCACTAGCCAATGTTCAGCCGATCAGTAGGCTATGAAGTAAATCTAATTCTGTTTTAACTTAAATGAAACAGATAGTCTATGGCCGTAGCTAAATAGAGGAAGTTTTTTTAAGCTTTTAAGGCGTGTAAATTTAGCGATGGAAAGTAAAATCGTCGCAGTCAATTTATGGTTTGCGAGTTTTTTGCTAGCTCCTGATCTAAACTAGGTGATTTTGTCCACAATAAATTTATTCCACAGTTGACCCCCTGGTATTACTAATTCTGACGTGATTTTTCTTCGATCGATTGTTGTAAATCGCCTTAATTTCTTTTACTTACTTTGGACTGTAGTTGCTGAAGGGTCTCTTGAAGATTATCGCTGCAGTCTCTGTTGGTGACGGTTAACTTGATGTTGAATTTATCATCAGATACAACTTTAGAGAGAAAAAAATTCAAAAATTCACATCCGTAACATACACAAACACATACACACATATGTGAATGTTTTTTACTTTATGAATTCTACTTTCATCCACGAGAGACCATGTTTTAAAAAAAATTTCAATTGTTCTGTTATTTCATAGTCTTTGTAACATTGTCAACATTAAACACGAGCCGCATTTCAAAATCGCTACGTTTCATAACATTGGATCAAATCTACTTACTGAGGTGAAACCATTTGAAAACCACGTTTAATTCATTTTCGACTTTGCAGCGATACCAACCAGAGCTGGACTCTTTTACTTGAAAAATCACTTTACTGGGATTATCTTCAGAATTCCAATTCATGTCGACATCGTCCTTTGTCCAGGTAACTATTGGTGTTGGGTAACCGTCTTGATAACACGAAAAGCTAACCTCTTCTCCAGGTTTCTTACTAAATGTCTGATTTCCAGGGTTTGTGATCACCGCTGGATCTTTGATTCAAAAAACAAACAAAACAGAAAAACAAGAAGAAAATCAATGTTTTTCATTGTGTAACAGGCATACAAAGTGAAAATCCAATAGCAACGAACAGTAATACGCAAGTTATAGTGCTGAATTATGGCAGAATTGAGGCAGTTCAGCCAGGAAACTAAATGTATGTTGCTAAAGCTAAGTTTTACTTTGCCGAAATAGGTAAACGTTTTCACGGCAAATGCCTATTCATAAGTAACGCAAACCTGATCCAAGGTTATCTTGGCGACAGGGAGACTACGGTGGCCAATAAGCACCTTGCACCTCTGGGCCAAACCAAATTTTTATTAGCTCTTAACATGCTCTAAAAGCAACGGAGAACACGTACCATGGGGAGGGCAATACTGAAACACGCATGACTCTACCTGTTCACCGTTCTGAATGGGTCTGTCGTTCAGTGGTCAGACCACATCTTTGCCATATCTTTGAAGAGGTGAATGTTATATGCCGTAATTAAAATACTCCGTGGGATTAAAATACTCCTTGCAAAGAACTCTACCAGTGACATGCCGCGAACTATGAATCTGCACAAGTTTAAAGAGGTTCGCCTATGTCTTTTGAGTTTTATTTCGTTTCTATAGCTTATGAATTTATTTTTACATATCACTCTAGTACTAGTTGTATATTTAGGAATCTGGGTATTAAACCCTTACGTCTTCAAAGGTAAGACGTTGTCTCTACTTTGCAACATACAATTACTTTGCTTAGGGTTTAAGTATTTAACGTTAAATAGTAATGCACAGTGTATAACTATTTTACCTACATACTTACAGTTCACTATGATGCTGGCTGTAGCTGTAGCAGGTGTTCCCACTCCATTACTAGCTATGCACTGATACTGGATTCTGCTGTTTGCTGTCCTAGGTCTGGTTACATTCACGACAGCGAGCAGCGAGGCATTAGATAGAAAGTCAGAACTGCCAACCTTACTCCATTTTATGTTGGGTTTTGGTTTGCCAGACGTAGCACATGTCAAATTCAAGTTGCTCCCTTCGAGGACAGTTTTTACAACTGGTAAAACTGTTACGTTTGGAGTATCTGATAAAAGATGAACTCCCCAATGAATACCGCTAAAGTTATGATTTCATATGAGAAATTATCATTATCATACTACTTATAAAAATTTCAAAAGGCCAATATTTTTCCATGAAATAGAAAAGCACTGCATTGAAAATTTTAATGCTATGAATAACCAGAGGCACATCGAATTTGAGCACTGGTATCTCGGCAGTTATGAGCCATCTTTATGGCTTTACAAGACAGTACTATTAAATGCATTGGGAAACATCTAACCAGATGTGAAACCTCTTACCACTGCCATCGGAATGAAAACCAAAAAGGCAGGGTCAGTTTTCTCTACCAAGGAAAAATTAGCCGGCAGAGCAGGTGTGAATTAGCAAGGGAGTGCTCAATATTTTCTTAGGGAAGATTATGACCGCCATCTTTGATTTTAATGGCAGGGTAAGGCTGGGGAGAGAGAGAAATTTATATTAAAGGGAGTGAAATTTCCTCGCCGCCGCCTCCATCTCCAAATCAAACATGGCCGGTTGAATAAACGATCGTGAGCTTGTCAACGTGAACTCGCCCTTATAAGTACCATTCTAAGACGCCTGCACTAACATAAGTATTAGCAGAGGATCTTAGCACTCTACGTTACAAAACAACAATGCTATACTATTGTCTTCATGCAAAGACGTATCGAAGTAAACTTACCAACGGCTGCGACAATGACACTAGCATTCTTTCCGGTGCCAACTTTGTTGAAAGGAACACACGTGTAGGAACCATCAGAAATCACTGAAACATGAAATATCCCTGAGCCGCTGGTCATGATGAGGTAATCATTGAAATATAAATGAAATTCAACTTCAGGACTACCATCAGTTTGGCAAATTAAACTAAGGTGACTTCTGCGAAGCACTGTGGTGTTCCTGGGAACTGAAATGAGTTTTGTGCCAGCAGGAGTATCTAAAAAAAAAAGGAATAAGTGTGTCAGTCTAACACCAATAGAACTACTAAGACTGTTGTATTTTCTTCCTGCAGCGAAGAGAATAGCTAGTTTTTATATTCGTTTTACAGGTCATGCAAGACTCTTGGGTAAAAAAAGAACCTCGAGAAAGAAGTCTGAGAAATGATCGCCATTGTAGAAAATTAGTCGATAGCGTAACAACGCGCCCACTTATAAAGTGCTCTGTTACGGCAAGTCAGAACGCGCGCTATATAGAAAAGCTACAGAGTTCACACGATCAAATACTTACAGTGCACTGTCACTGCTAGTGCTCCTTTTGTTCCATTACCATAAAAATTGAGCGGAATGCAGCTGAAGATTACCATTCTTGCTCTTTCACTAACAGAAGTTATAATCACAGCATCGTTGTCTGCACCATTGATATACTCGTTACCTTTGTAAAATCGATATTTTGCAGGTGGATTGGCCTGTGCGCTGCATGTGATACTGAACGTTTCATTCACAACAACGACGTTGTTAGTCAGATTAGTTGTCACAATGGTGTTTACTGGGTGGTAGTCTATAATGAATTTAAAAGAAAAACGCCCTTCTGGTTGAGCTAAGGTAAGTTTTATACCCTTGCAGATCATTGTCTACTCTAAAAATACATAGCTCATTTTTTACCTTGAATCTGGCATAACGGTGCGCTACAATATATCTCACCTTAATTTTTAAATTCCAACAAAGAATAAAATTTTGTGAAAAGTAGCTGAATTTGTTTTGTCAGATATTTCTGATACATCTACGACATTGAAATTGGTAAATAAGCCTTTCATTGTTTTCACAGCCTACATAAATTGTTGATCGGAATATTTCGACTACTTAAGAGCTAATGTCAACATGCATCAGACAAACAGCGGCAAGTCACCCAAAATTTGCTTTTACACCTACTTTCATATTTTGTAGCTCAATATGTCCTTATAATTGTGGTGTAGTTTTTATGTGAAAATATATTATAGTTTTCGAGAAATTAGTATTTTAGTTTTACTGCTCAAGTATGCAAATTCTCACTGTGAATACTACCGAGTTGTATGACCTCATGTAGCGAATTTACTCGACCTCAGGTATTTCTGTCAACATAGTCCTTTGTTTTATCATCTAAACTTAATCCCCAGTCACTGTTGAAGCTGGCAAAGTAATATTTATTTTTTGGTGAATATTTTTGTCCGTCATACCTTTTCTATGAAGCTGGCAAAGTAACATTTATTTTTTGGTGAATATTTTTGTCCCACATACCTTTTTTATGTCGAAAAGTAGCATCTAGACAAAGACAGTTTTAACAACGACCCAATACAGGCACAAAAGGTCGTCCAGAATGAGTGTTTCGTTCTGGAATGAAAACCCCCATAAATTCATTCAGAAATGACTCGTTCCGAATAAATTTTACTCTGGTATCATGTGGCAACCGGGATGAACTAGTTCTTGAACAAAACTCATTCCGATATCATGTACAACCCTAAACGTTTTTATTCTTAGAGCGTCACGCTTTGCTCTCTTGTCTGAATACTATAAACTTCAGTAGCCTTGAAGCAACAACCCGCTTTTAACTGCTTCGCTGCCACTGCCACGATTAACGAAGCACATATTCCAAAATTTTCAACTCAACATAAACAGAAATCTTTATACAGAGTAAATATTAATTTGTGTCGGTATTAATTATTGCGTGACTAGCTTAGAATATAAATGGGGGAAGGGAAAACACAACGCAAAACTTGAGCTTCGTGCAAAAAGTAATACCCAGTCGTAATATAATAATCGAAACATCTAATAAAATCATAAATAAACAAGGTAAGAATGTTATTTTAGACCTTTTTACAATTTGTTTTAATTTATGCCAGTAAACGGTGGCGACAAGTAGGCCCACCATGTATATTTCATAGTCGCTAGCAAGTAAGTTTTGCGGTCTTTGAGTTCGTCTCACGATAGAACAACACAAATACACAAGTAATTCTACAGTAACTTTATAACTATCCTTTGGTCTGTCAAAAGCTAAAAGCTCAGTAGATTCTGTCATATCGGTCGTTGTTAAAACTGTCTTTGTCTTGTTGCTACTTTTCAACACATAGAAAAAGTATGTCGGACAAAAATACTCACCAAAATATAAATAGTACTTTGCCAACTTCAATGATGACAGAGGTTTAAGTTTAGGTAATAAAACAAAGGATCATGTTGACAGAAATACCAGAGGTCGAGTAAAGTCGTTGCATGAGGTCACACAACTCGGGTAATATTCACGGTGAAAATTTTCATATTTGAGTTGTCGAACGAAAAAAATTATTTCTCGAGAACCGAAATATATTTCCCCATAAAAACTACACCACAATTATAAGAACATATTGGTCTACAAAATATGAAAGTAGGAGTGAAAACGAATTTAGGGCGACTTGCCAAAATATGTTAAATTTGTTCGATGGATGCCGACATCCTTACTTAGTCCAAGTGCTATTTTGGCGCCGGGGTCAAAAAAATATATTTAGTGAAGGTATCGTCGCACGACTTGAAAATGTAGTAATTACATCATTGAGGTGTACTTTTTTTTATTTGTTTTCTGGAAGATGGATATTAAGCTAAATGATGAAATAATTAGGAAAATTTTCCAGTTGAGAGGTTTTGTAACTCTGTGTAACCTCGGGGAATAAGGAGTAAAGGCAAATAGTTCAAAATTAACTTACTCTGAACAAAAATGAAGACAATCCTGCTATCAAGGCTTCCAACACCATTGCTGGCAGTGCACTTGTAGCCCCCTTCATCTTGTTTACCACTAATGATGAGAGGGATGGACACAGCTTTGTTGTCAGAAACTCTTGTCCAGGTGATATTTGGTATTGGATCACCATTAGCCACACATGTTAGATGTAATGTGTCACTTTCATTCAGGATCTGATTACCAGAGGTGTAGTTGATCTTTGCTGCATCTGTCATGTAATCATTCTAACAAAATTAGTTCATTGAAACTTGTACAATTTAAGAACAAAGTTTTTACCGAACTAAATAAACAACTTAGCCTAACCAGCCAACAGAAGCCATGCTTGTTAGCATTTAAATGGAATCCTAAGAAACGTTCCCCAACAACCAACCCCAACTTTCACATTTCCCTTTCTTGTCCACCATCCAAATAAAAGGCACCGGAATAGGAGAACACATTTTCATGTTCTCTTCAAGTAACTATACAGTAGCAACGTGCAACCTCTTCCCCACATCCATCCTTTCAAGCCATTGATATATTTTCAATGCAATTTTCCTGACTGCGAGGCTTTTCCCTAACCTCTCCCTTTCCTGCCTTAGATCTTCATATCAAGTCTCTCCACTGCCTGCCAAACATCTCTTTAGCTCTGCGAATTCGTATTTAAGGGGCATTACAGTTGGTTCATGGTAAGATTTTGGTAGCTCATTTAAAACGTAGGCAGCTTAAGACTGCATATGGCTACTGATATAGCACAATTGTTAAAGCATTGAAAAGAACACGAGGTTTTATTATGACGCAAGAAGGTCGTGTTGCGGAAGATTTGTCTCGCATGCAAAACAGAAAACCTGCCGCATCCCACATATCTATGAGTACCTTGTTCCACGAGAGAAAGATGATTCAAGGATATAGTGAATGATTGACACTCAACCAATAATTAAATAGTAACAAATAATCATATAAGCAATAATAATAATAATATGATACTAATCATAACAATAGTAACAGTAATAATAACTTATAGGGGCTAGCTCAAGAACATCACTGTTCCTCTACCGCTCTATCCTCTAGGCTCCAATAATAATTAACCTATGCTTCTTTCAATTTTTCAAAAATTATTTTCTTATTTCATTGCCATTCCATTTTTGTGAGACTTTTTTTTTTCATACAACGCATTCCAAGTTGTAAGGGATTCTGCTATTCCATCAATCCGTCTAACAGGGTCACCCAGTTTAAGTCAAGGTATCGTATTTCGGACCTTGCTCGCTTCGCAAATTGGGCACAAGTCGCGGACAGAAATGGTCAAATGCTCGCTCTTCGAATAAATAATATTTTTTTTCAAAGTTTCCTCGCTGTGCAGATCAAACCTATTTAGATATTTCTGCAAGGATAAGACTCGCTCTCAATTACGTGCCGAAGAAGCTACTGTGAATATATTTTGAATTTTTTTCATTTTTTGTAATGTCAAGGCAAGAACTGAAAAAAATTATATCTTCGGATCTAATGGGCATAACTGATTATCCTCTAAGTTTTCATAATGCACCGATCACACCTCTTGGAACAATTGTAACATGTAATAATGTTATTTAGATTGCAAATGAAATACTCCTGCTGAAGCTTTCATTAACGCATGGTGTTCCTTACCAATACTCAAAACCAAACTAAACATTGATACAAAGGATTGGTCAAAAGATATGTGAGGGTGGTAATCTGGAAGAGCAAGGATCCTCCTTTGATTAGCTCTGAAATTAATGGGGAACCTCCTATTTTAATTCATGTTTTTACAATGACCTGCCTCCTCCCCTGTAAGGTTTCGGGCACATAGATGGAGAAAAATTTTTTTGTATTTGTAGACATGAAAGCTAAATTAATTGGCATTCACATAATGCACAAAGCAAGAAATATAAATGCCTTAGCTTCATATGTTTAAAAATTAAAAAAGGGAGTTGTGCAGACCATATCTTACTTTTTATCCTCTTCTAGATATTTATTGACATAACATAGTTACTATCAGTCTCATTCGCTGTTCCTTTTCACTAAGCTTATGGAAAAATGATAACCTCAGTATTTCTTTAAATGAAGACAGGAAAGCCTGCCCGCTTACCACAGATAGATCTTTTGTGCATCATTAGTACAAACCTGGTCTAATTTGTACATGAAGGTGATTGTTCCAGGTAGGCTAACCTAAAAAATTTGATGTGAAAATTTCTTGAACCTGTCTTTTCAATTCTCTACACTAAACAGAGGGGGTTGAAAGTTAAGGGAAAACGGTGGGGTAAGCAGTCATACCGAGCAACTTCAAGAGAAGATTTAAGAGAAGCCCATACAATGCTGGCGTATTGTTTTTTTGACTCATTGTGCTCGTCGTGTATACACTTCAATAGATCAGTGATGTCTAAACGCAAAGTAGTTTACCGTAGTTTCTTTCAATTTTGGCTCATTTTCCCAAACCTACATTATTAGTCACGCTCGATAGAATATACTTTCAACTGATGCTTACATCATACACTTCATCTGAAGAAGAAAACATTTCCTATCTTAGAAAAACATCAGGCACAATGACGAAGGTCTTAGGCTGTTTTAAGATGCCGCTGACTAACATTTGCGTTTCCAGACCTCGTCAATTCTTCCCCCCCTCCCCCCTTCCCCACCCCCGAACTGGTCTCTAAATCCCCTTCAAGAAACTCTTCTACAGCCAGAGCTGAAGAGTTTTATTATAGTTTTTATTCAGTATAATGAAGGGTTGGGAAATAAACTAACAAGAGCTCCGCTTTTAGGCTTGGGTAAGTTTATATATTATTTTCAATTCCACAGGCATAATTAGTCGACTTAAACGGCGAAATGCTTTCTTTTCAAAAACAAGATTTCTCCACATCTCTTCTGATTCACTGATTTGAGAGAAAAAGATAACATTTAAAATTGTAGTTTGATCGTCTGGGTGAGTGTAATCCTGAGAAGGACCGTTGTCGGTAGTGGTGACTGACGTTTCGAAAACCTGAGCGGAAGTCATCATCAGAGTCAAGTGAGTCAGAGTCAGAGTCTACTACACAAGAAGTGTTCATTGCTTCGAGGATCGCTTTCATATTCACGTCTTTATCCGCAGTTAAAAAATACGACATTCATATATTCACAGTAGTTTATTCACCACTTCACGGGTTTATTAGGTACCAACATAATGACCAGCTCCCAGTTGGCTTGTTTGCTAAGTAGGTAGAGCATTGCACCGGTATAGCAGAGGTCATGGGTTCAAATCCCGTACAGGCCTGAATTTTTTTCACGCCTTACTTTCACTACTGCGCAAGTAGTGTTCATTGCTGCGAAGATCGCTTTCCTATTCATGAATAGTTGTTGTTAATCGATTGTTCTTAGTCCGGTTTCTGTAAACTAATTGGCCAGTTTTGCCGTAATATTATTGGTTGTAAGACTCAAGTGACGTAAGTCGGTCGTGATTGGTCGGTCTCGATCCGTTAGTGAGGTTAGGTCGTTCTGTTCGGTTCGTTTGTAATGTTAATGTCGTGAATGAGTCGTTTGTGCGGTGCCGGTAGTGATTGACACCTGTTGAGGGGAGTCTGTTCCAAGTTAGTAAACCAGCTTTCCAGGGTCAGTCATTGAGAGTAGTTGGTGCTGTAGGTAGGTAGCATTGCGCAGAGTCCCAGTCGATATTGTGGATCGGAAGTCGGTAATATTCGGCAATGTGATTGTTGACATCGCTTTTCCTCGTCGCTCGTTTGTGCTCAGTTAGTCTCGTTGTGAGGTTTCTGCTAGTCTCACCGATGTAGGAGGCGTGGCAGTCGGAGCAACTGATCTTTCATTGCTCCCTGTCTGTTCTTCGGTTCGTCTTTGTCTTTGACGTTAGTCAGTAACTGACATAGGGTGGTAATAGGTGTGTGAGCGAGGCGGTTATTTAATGGTTGTTGGATGCGCAAGATGTTCTCAGATATGCCTTTTATGTACGGTATAGTTGCTGTAGTCGTAAGAGTTACGTTATCGTTAGCTTCGGCAGTAGTAGTAGGTCGGTGAGTATTACGTTGGATGAAGTCTTCGTTGTAGTCGTTCTTTGAAAAAACACGATCAGGGTACTTGTTCTCGTCGGATAAGCTGTTTGTCATTTTACATACTGTTACAAGCCATTAGTAATACCATGGGTCAGGAAGATACAGAAATAGCATTTGATCTTGCTATCTATGTGAAGGCCAAGGAAATACAGTGGAGGTCTGCAAACAAGTTTTCCGAAGTTGTGATTCGAATGGGTACGTTTCATATCGCATCGAACTTCTTTGCGATTATTGGCAGAAGTACCCAAACTTGAGCCTTAAAGATCTGCTGTTCGAGTCAGAGATGTATGCCGCTAGGACGACATCGCTATTAATGAAAGGAAAATCGTCTAACAGAGGATTTACTTGTCATATGTACCGACACACTTCCGCAGCCTTTCGTGTGAAGAATTATGGTTCCAAACAGGTGTAAATGACCGGATACGATTTGTTCCGGTGCATGAAGTGTATCAAGAACTGGCAAAGCAAATGTGACGCGCATTTTTGGGGTTTCATGCCCTCACAGGGCGTGACTCAAACAGTTCCTTGGCTGGGATTAGAAAAAAGAGGGGTTGGAATGTAATCAAGCGCAGTGCTGCCCATTAGGATGCCTTGCGGCTTGTGCGTCAACAGCACGAGCTGGATTAGAGAACGACGCTTATGTTTGCGACCTTTTCTCCACATCGAAGATCATAAGAGGCACAGCCAATGCGCTAAAGTAAAATCTAAATAGGAATATGTTTTAAACTACTTTAGAAATTCGTTCTGCTCACCTAAGACCCCATGGAGAAAATTGATGGGAAAATGATCTAAACAATGGAAGAACTGAAACTTTTGACAATAGCTATAACAGTTAAAATATGTTTAGCTTATTAGATATCTTAATGTGTAGTATCTTTGGGACGAGTCAAACTGTATAAAATGAGTAAAAATACTCCGTAATACTACATGTCAGAACTGTACTAAAAAACTCAGAAGATCTTAAAAACTCTGTGTCTAGTGTGTGCTCAACACTTCCTTCAAAAGAATTGTTCAGTTTTATTGCAAGATTTTGCTGTAAATTTATCATCGAAACCTGTTTAGAATATTTACGTATAATCCGCAAAGAGTGAAACATTATAAATATAATTATAGGTGTATATACATTCATAAAAATCTGACCTCTGGCTATCTTTGTGTAGGTATGTAATGTTTTGCCAAAAGAAACAGCGAAAGAAGTACTACCCCCCTTCCACGGACGCCTTAACCCAACACATCAGGCGAGCTAACTATCAGGCATTTGTATGGAGGAATGCTTTGACAGCAATGTAGCAAACGCCACCACCAGAAAGTAAAGGCACATAGTAAGTGAAATGTTAAAACCTGTCCTGATGATCAGGGACCCAGCTGCAAGAAGTCTGCTTGAACTAACCACATGCCAATGCAGAAGATCTATGTGTCATGTAAGTTGATCCTGTTCTGGTACTGATCTTCCCTGTGCAGAGTCCTCTTTGTGTATGGTAGATGGAGAAGCCTTCTAGAACCCTCATCGCACATCGCTGTATTTTGATAGTGGCTCTGAAGATGGCGACGACGACTAGCTATAGCTTGGAACCTCCTTAACCACATTAATAGTTAGTTACTTTTGAAAACCCTAACGTACTGTTTTGAACAGTATGGAGCGCACAATTTGAAATGCATTATTTTTTTCTAATTGGGCTAAAAAACAGATCAACGTTCTAGCGTAGTTGCCTTTTAGTAGTAGTTTTGCAAAATTTAAACTGTTTGTAACTGTCGATTGTAAATATAGAGGACATCTTGGTCAAGACCGCTTTATGTTACTACATGTAAGCCGTTTTTCTGAAAAGAACTGATGTTCGTTCTTCAAGGATTCACTGTCGTAACAGTCTGAAAACTAGAAAACTCATCTTAAACTAGAAGCAGAGGATAAACAACTTCGAGCATTAGCTTCGTCTTCATGTTCTGTCATTTATATCGACCAAGCACTGATCTTCGATCATTAAACAAATTACTTGTTTATAGAAAGACAAGGATTTTTTACGTTTTCGAGGGTTTCGAACAACGGTGTCGTCAGCATGCTCTATATTCTCATAAAGCACGCTACAATAGGCCGATCAGAATCCTTGTTGGAATAGTTCAAATAATCTGATTGGCTTTACAAGACTAAAGCTGTCGAAAATTTCAAACCATCAAAGTTCACATTCCGCAATAGTTTACAAACTTAAATTATTCGGCAGGTCGAATTTAACACTTTTGGCTGAAGTTTTTAGTCTCTAATACAGAATCGGAAATTGAAGTGATTAGTGGAATCCAGCCAAATTTTGGCTCATAAAAACACGCAAGGTTTTCATATTACAATGAGAAAACAAAATGTTCAACGCGAGTGTTTTATCAAGGAACGACAGCCGAATTCACCGGAACACGGAGATTGCTCGGGTTGACAGAGCCCTAAAACTCGGCTGCAATGACTGATGTGGCCTTCCACTCAACGCATCGGAAAGGACATTAGGGAAAGCTCTGAGTTGTTCACTCGAAGGGCGGTGATGTAAGTTCTGTTCATGGCTAATTTTTCATCATCATTCTTGTTTTGTTCTGTTTTGTTTTCGATTCTTTGTATACGACACGAGTGCTAACTGTGTTTGATTTTTATTGCCGGACGTAAGCTGGCAATCTAACTGAGTGTCAAAACGTTCATTTCGTCTGTCCATTTCGTTTTCTCTTCGAAGATTTTTGTCTCTGCTCACGTTATGTTGACGGAAAATACGGCGCCTGGAATGTTTATAAACCTTTTTGTCGTTCTTCTGTTGCTAGCTGCCGACTCGCCTATTCCGAAATTTCACTTTCAGTTAAAGAAAAAAACTAGAAAAAAGTCCCGGAAAAGGTCGGACAAAGAACAATTTGCCAGAAGGTGTGAGAGATTTAGCTCAGCTCTATGCTCTATACTCTCATATAGCATGCTTTTTCAACCAACGACAGCGCACTTTATGTCCTAACTTTATTATAATTCCTATGATACGCTGACCACATTGATTTGATTCTTTTTCAAGGGAAACGTTTTTTTTGTTTTGTTTTTTTTTTAGCACGCGTCTGGTGAGAGGTAGTGACGAAGAGAGCTTTAGGTTGTTTACTAGAAAATGTCAGTTAATCGGGCAAAGCCTAACAAAAACACAGGGTATAAGTAATGGAAAACTTGTACAGGCAACTAAACGGACATTAAACATGGCAGTCGAAGTAAAAAGTAACATTGCTTGGTGATATTTTCAACCTTCGCCAAAGAACGGCCTCAAGGTAAAAATGAGAAACGTCTGTAGCCGGAGGCGGGTGGTTTACGATGTTTCTTGAGCTCTTCCAACATCATGCGTGGTTTATAGTATCGGTACATCGTTTGAAAGTGTGGTTTATTGCTTAAGTATATTGTAAAGAAAAAGACTGGTTTCGAAAATGTTTTTAAATGAAAAGGTAGTTTTCGAAATTAAAACTGAAATAAAGTTTGCTTTGTATTTTTGACCAAAAATAACGCTCCATGCTGGCCGCCTAGAGTAATCTAAATATTTAGTCATATTAACGCTCTTTCTTCGACACTACTAAGTACCCTGTGAGAGAGAAAGATAGTACTTTAACTAAAACGATGCCCGTACAAAAATTGAATTTTTCTACGGGCTATACTTAGGTTTTATCTTGTTTAAGTCACTGTATTAAATACAAATGTTACGTTCAATTAAATGTATAAGTAAATGAATAAACTTAAAAATAAATCTGAGTAAAAGACCCTAAAATAGGTAATCCATTTTTTGTGATAAGTTCGGCATGACGAGCAAATTAATTGCCGCTCTATCTATCTCGAAGAAGCGTTGGCTTAAAAGTGTTTTATATTTTGGTCCTCTCCAGTAAGTAGTTTTCTTTTTCGAGGTAAAATTGGAGAACAAAGTGTTCGAAGTACTTATCTTGAAACATCTATAAACCATGAATATCGCTCAATGCTCTTCTATTCAAGAAAATGTACCTCACGGCCGCACGCGACCACAACCATTTCTGTGTTAGGGCATAATTAGGCAAAAAATCCTTGTGCCTCTACCTAGAGTCAGGCTTCGCCCCTTAAGTTACTGAAAAGTTAAAAAGTTAAAATCATTTCCACTCACATTTCACTGAAATCTTGACATCGTCTCTAATGGGAGCTAAGTTCAAGTCGTCGGGACTCACAGTCAATTCATACGTTCCGCTGTGCAATCTTTGCGAGCGAAGTATTGACATTGTAGATTGACTATCTGTTAAATTAAAAACGAATCGATCTCGGAAGTCATTAGCCACCTGAATTGTGCCTCCATTCCTATACCTCGCAACTCTTTGTAGAGAAAGCGAGGGGGAATCAGGGGTGAAAACTACTTCTATTTCATCCAGAGGAGAACCATTAAGATCGTATGTCCACTGAAGGGTGATGTTGTCATTTTCCACTGGATACAATGGACTTGAAGGAGTCGAAATAAAGTATGCTGCTTGCTCTTAAAGAAAAAAGAAAACAAAATCATAGGTGAGAAAGTCCAATTAACAAGGTGGTCTACCTCTGAGGTCTTGAAGAAAGAAAAGAAGCGTCACTCCTACAAAGTTTACTGATTCAGCATGGGAGGTAAAACATGCTGATCATTTCAAATTAAGATAAACCTACGGGCTTAACCCTCCGTGACAAAGAACTCTTTAGCATAAGAGTAGTGTTTCGTACTGTTTGGATAAATAACTTAGATAATCTGTTTTTCTTTGGTTAGTACACCCTTCATAGCGGTCACGTGATTATCTTTATGTATCATTGTATATAATTAAGTTCATGTGTGGGTGAAGACATTTGTTCTATTATGAATGACGTAGAATCAAAAGGAAACCTTTTCCTAGTCGAAAAATTCAACCGGTTTACAAAAAATTAAGTGGTATAATAGTTTCCAGAAAGGCCTTTAAACTATTGTTAAAATTAAAACGAATTAAAATCAAGGCTCTGAGCTTTCGCCGATCCACGGCATCGTCAGGGATAGAAAATATTCTGTAATACGAAAAGGACATTACAAAGGATCTGCAAAATAGGCGTTTTGTGGATCCTTTGTGCCCCAGATATGTTGACAGCAAATCAATCAGTTAATGCCTTTAACTTTAACCTCGTGCTTCATATCAGATCGTAAACAATCGGAACAAAAAGCAATATTGTTTGGTTTGCACCAAAACTCAAATATTTTTTCTCTTCGGGCAAAGATGTTTCATATAAGCACCAGAAAGAAATTTAACAATAAAATTCCGAGTGTCAACAGGTGAAGATCGATTGCAATGGAGATTGCTCCGAAAGCTTACAAAAACTTACGGAATCCCCTGTGTCATAAATTATGTAATTTAACTACGTCACAATGCGCGCGACATGTAATTGAAACAACAACAATAAAGAAAGAAGACGTTACGTTTACGTTTACGTTTAACGATTAACAGTTGTAACACTGGTGCCGTGACCAGTGCGGACAAGATATAATGAGCGAAGAAGAAATAAAGAAATGGAGATCCATCCGAGGAGCATACAAGGGACACTGCACCCAAGATTTCAAAAGAGCGGAAAAACTAATAACTTCGGAGACTCCAGATCAAGCAGAATTGGAGGCGCTGGTGGACAGGCTCACGCGAAGAGCCGAAGAAATAGCACGCATGGATGCCAAAATCGTGATGTCCTTGGAGACAGAAGAGGACATACAACTAGACACAGAAACGGCGTTGTCGTTTCAAGACGACGTATCATACTGGCAATTCAAAATCGAACGACTCCTTAAGAGCAAACAAGACAAGCCGGTGAGCCAATGCCATTATAGTAGTTTAAAACAAGAACCCGCTCCATGAATGCATATAAATTTACCTAAAATAAACATAAAATCATTCGGAGGAGACCCACTACAATGGCTCACATTCTGGGACAGCTTTAGCGCAGCTATTGATAAAAATCACGGACTAAGCGATATTGAAAAAATGAACTACTTAAATGGAATGCTTAAGGGAGAAGCGGCGTGCGCTATCTCTGGACTGCCACTGACTGAAGAAAATTATAAAAAAGCAATTGAGCTATTAAAGGAGCGCTTCGGCAAACTACAAGTTTTGACGAACGCTTACATGGAGTCCTTATCCAAGATCGACGCGCCACCAGCTGACACCAAACCTTGGTGTCAGCTGGTGGCTGGTCTCAACCACACAAAAATCCAATGTTTCTCAAAGGGGCGCTTGATGAAATTTGTGATGAAAACCAAGAAAATACAACCCAAAGCGCTTCTAGTCAACTAAAAGAAGACAAAGGGCCGAAGAATGATCACCTATCAGCGGATTCCGTGTCGAAAAACAGAACCCACATGGGACCAATGCATGTACTCCCGTCTAAAGCTCATATCCTGATGCAATTCGCCGTTACGAAAATAAGTGGAAACAATAAACAGTACTATCAAGCTCGCATCCTATTTGACACAGGATCACAAAGAACCTTTATCACTCAGGAGATGAAACACAAACTTAAACAAGGAACAATGGGAAGCGAACTTTTAGATGTGACGACATTCGGTACACTTCAAGGCAGGAGAAAAACATACGACCTTGTGGCACTGACTTTTTCAACAGAAGTAGAAAATATCAAAATAACAGCCCTAGTAACTCCAGTTATTTGTCCACCACTATCGGCTAAGGTGAGAAATTTACAGATACCGCCGGAATTAGAAGGACTTAAACTTGCTGATCCTTCACATGCATCAGAAAATCTTAAAGTAGACATCATTATTGGCAACGACTATTACGGTTAACTGATCACCGGAAAAGTAATTAAAACCCAAAACGAAGCCTCAATCGCTATGGAAAGCAAATTTGGATGGCTTCTCTCAGGTCCCATTTACACCCTCGCCCCTTCTGCTGAACGCAACAATACAATATCACCTAAGTCAAAAGGACAACTGGGTAGCACGGGACCTCATGGAGAACATGTATATGGATAACGTGATAACCGGAACTGATTGCGATAATAAGTCCTTAGAATATTACTCATTATCGCGAAGGTACCTTCAAGAAGCAGGTATGAATCTACGCCAATGGACCTCTAACTCAGAAGCTCTAAATCACAAAGCACAAGAAGATCATATATAAGCAGATCCAATAACAAAAATCTTGGGACTCACCTGGAATTCAACAAGAGACACGCTCTCATTTTCAATCGAGAAAATGATCAGAGAAAGAGATGCTATCACAAAAACAACAAAACGAACAACACTAAGCTTCGCATCAAAATTGTTTGACCCGCTCGGCTTCGTGGTACTATTATAGTAAAGGCAAAGATTATGATTCAAGACCTGTGGAAACAAACCTTAAGTTGGGATGAAAGTCTACCAGACGAACAAAAAGAACAGTGGCTAAAATGGACTGATGATATCCACAATTTAACCTCAACTGAAGTACCCAGACAGTACTTCTTCGCAAAAGTTACAAAAACACAATTGCACATATTTTGTGACAGCAGCCAACAGGCTTACGGAGCGGTCGCTTACTTAAGAGGATTGTCTGTTGACAACGGAATACACACTGCATTCCTTATGGCTAGCTAAAACCAGAGTCGCACCCTTGAAAACGACAACACTACCACGACTACAACTATTAGCAGCACTCTTGGGAGCAAAACTATTCCAATACCTAAACAAAACCTTAGAGCTTGTAAACAGCAGTGAAGTTATATACTGGAGTGATTAAGGAATTGTGTTATCTTGGTTATCTTCCAACAAACAACTACAACAATTCGTTCGAACTCGAGTTCACAAGATACAAGAAATCACATCATCCCAAACTTGGAGGTTTTGCCCAACGTCTATGAACCCAGCTGACTTGATAACCCGTGGAGTAAGCACTACTATATTCAACGGTAAGAAAAAACTATGGTTTGAGGGACCTCCATGGCTTAGCGAATCAGAGGAACAATGGCCTCCATTTCCCCAAAATTTATTTCATGTCACAAACGTCGCAGATGATCCAAACATACTAAACATCATTGACATAACAAGATACAGCACCCTAGTCCATCTACTCAGAGTCACTGCCCGCGTTATCAACTTCGCAAGAAAATGGAGAAAAAGAAAAGTATACAGTGAAACTTTTACAGCGAAAGATATCGTGGAAGCCAGGAATGTCTTGCTGAAAGCTACTCAACATAAAATCTACAGACAAGAAATTTCATACCTGAAGAACAAAGACAAATCCAGACAACCTGCCATCATACGACAACTCGATCTTTATCTTGACGATGAAGATATCATACGCTGTCGTGGTAGACTACAGTATACAGATCTGCTTCACGACACAAAATTTCCTATCCTCATACCAAAGGACAACTACTTAACTACACTCATCGTCCATTCTATGCATAAGCAGGTCACGCATGATGGAGTACGAGAAACATTTACTCACATCAGACAAACATATTGGATACCTCAAGGTCGACAACTCGTAAAAAGAATCATATCAAGGTGCGTAACATGCAGAAAAGTCGAAGGACCACCCTTTCGCTCTGTACCCACACCACCGTTACCACAATCAAGAGTCCAGCAATCACTAGTCTTTCAATTTACAGGGATCGATTACGCAGGACCTCTATATGTCCGCGACCAGAAAAATCAAACCTCATCTAAAATGTACATATGTCTTTTCACATGTGCGGTAGTAAAAGCCATACACCTTGAATTATTAGAAGATCAGACCACCGATGCTTTCCTTAGAGCATTCAGACGATTCATAAGCCGTCAAGGAGTTCCGGAGTGTATCATTTCAGACAATGCAAAAACCTTCAAAGCCGGAGCTCAAGAACTTCAAACAATCAAAACTCAAATTCTTGGAACAGGTTCATCCCAACAGTTCCTCGCTCATCACAACATAACTTGGAAATTCATAACTGAAAGAGCTCCGTGGTAGGGAGGGTTTTACGAGCAGCTTATTGGTCTAATGAAAAGATGTTTAAAGAAAACTCTGGGAAAAGCCTGCCTAAACATGATTGAACTAAACACAATACTTACTGACCGACCGACCCTTAACATACCCTTACACAGACATCAACGATACCTCTCCTCTGACGCCATCACATTTCTTATGTGGATACCGTCTCCTAACATTACCAGACACGAATGCTAAAGAAAACGAAGCAGATCCAGACTATGTGCCATCTGAGATGTCAACAAAAGCTCTGATAAAAAGAGCTCAGCATCAGAAAACACTAATAAACGCCTTCTGGACACGATGGAAAACTGAATATCTGACAAGTCTGCGGGAACATCACACTTGTCGAAAGAGAATATTAAACCAAAAGGCAGTTGTTATTGGAGATGTTCTCATACACGATAACACACCACGAAACCAATGGAAAATAGGTGTAGTAACTAGCCTACACACGGGGAAAGATGGACTCGCAAGATCTGTATCTCTAAGAGTACCTTCTGGAAAGGAACTATCACGACCTATAGAGAAACTTTATCCGTTAGAGATGTCAGACATACCGACTAACAAAAACATAGAAAAAGCTCCTGAAAATGATATACAACGTCCTCCTTTACCACTTGAACAAATAGAATAACCACTGATATTGAAGGGAAGAATATAACACTATATTTTTTTTTCTCTTTATACATGAATGTATACTATATTTTCAGCTTATGTTGTCGGCCCAGGAGAGTGTCATAAATTATGTTATTTAACTACGTCACAATGCGCGCGACATGTAATTGAAACAACAACAATAAAGAAAGAAGACGTTACGTTTACTCGTCTTATTTTGTCGTTACAACATTAACAGTTGTAACACCCTGCCTCCTCAGACGGAAACCAATGAGTCAGAGGGACTTCTTAGCGTCACTGACGATGGATCAAGATTTCCCGGGAAAAATATCGCATTGCAGACGCGTTTTTTTGTTTCGATCGCTCAGTGATGCGTTGAGGAGGACGACAAAATAATGGGCAAAGTTTCCAAAAACAAAGGAAAAACCCGCGGCAAAAAGGACACACATTGGTTAGATATCCTAGAGGCGGGCGACGGAGAGACAAGACAATGACAGCTTAAGAAATACCCTTATTTCTGAAATGAGTTCTAATCGATAGTTTTTTTATGATTTTAAAATTACGATTCGAGGCGATTGTTAATGTTTTTGTATTTAGGCTGATACTTGCATCAATAAAAGGAAACATCGTTTTTAATGTTTAATTTTGGTTAGACGGAGACCTCATCTGGACGCCAGCGTGGAGTGAGTACCAGTTGCTTTCATCAAGGATTTTCCTATTTTCTTGATAGAATGGTATTCTTTCTTTCTTCTTTGGCCTTTTTTTTTTCTTTTTTCATTCCCCAATGTCTTTTTTCTCCTCTTGATATTTCCATGAGCAAGTATTTTTCTGATTTCAATTTTATGTCAAATGAAAGATTATTTCGGCCTCTAAAGGTGGGAAGTAACCTTAAAGAGCATAATGTCATTACTTGTTACCCCGTTCCTCTATTTAGTATCACATCCATAATTTCAGTTCACTGCTGCAAAATACAGAAGTTACTTCTGATTTGACAGAAAAGAAAGGTTCTTAAGAGAGAGGATGTCAGCATCCATCGAACAAATTTGAAATATTGTGGCAAGTCACCCAAAATTCTTTTTCTCTCCTACTTTCATATTTTGTTGCCAAATATGTTCTAATAATTGTGGTGTAGTTTTTTTGAGAACATATATTTTAGTTTTCGAGAAATGACTTTTTTCGTTCGACCGCTCAAATATACGCAAATTTTCACCGTGAATATTACCGGAATTGTGTGACTGGACCTACGGTATTTCTGTTAATATAATCCTTTGTTTTATCATCTAAACTTAATCCCCTGTCGTTATTGAAGCTGCCAAGGAAATATTTATTTTCTGGTGAATATTTTTGTCCGACATACTTTTCCTATGTCGAAAAGTAGCATCAAAACAAAGACAGTTTTAACAATGACCGATATGACACAATCTACTGAGCTTCAAGCTTTTAAAAAACCAAAGGATGGTTATGAAGTTACTGTAAAAATTTCCTTGTGTATTTGTGTTGTTCTATCTTGAGACGAACTCAAAGTCCGGCAAAATTTACTTGATAGCGACTATGAAATATACATGGTGCGCCTACTTGTCGCCACCGTTAATTGGCATAAATCACTACAATTTGTAAAACAGTCTAATATAACACTCTTAACTTGTTTATTTATGATTTATCAGCCGCTTCGATTATTATATTACGTCTGGGTATTACTTTTTGACAGGAGCTCAGGTTTTGCGTTGTGTTTTCCCCTCCCTCATTTATATCATAAGCTAGTCACGCAATAGTTGATACCGACACAAGTGAATATTTACCATTTATAAAGATTTTTGTTTACGTTGAATTGAAAATATTAAAATATGTGCTTTTTTCACTAACCGTTATTTCAGCGGCAGCGAAACAGTTAAAAGCGGGTTGTTGCTTCAACGCTACTGAAATTTTTAGTATTCAGAGAGGCGAGCAAAGCGTGATGCTCTGGGAATTAAAAATTTAGGGGCCTTTTACATGATATCCGAATGAGTTTTGTACAAGACCGAGTTCATACCGGTTGCTACATAATAACCAGCGTAAAATTTATTCGAAATGAGTCATTTCTGAGTGAGTTTATTGGGGTTTTCATTACAGAACGAAAGACTCATTCTGGACGACCTTTTCTACCTGTACAATGTAAACGCGGCACGGCTCTCATGTTTGTATGAATCCTCTGTAGGAGCGAGGGAAGCATTGAAAAAGACAGAAAAGGACATAAAGACTTGTTTTTACAGGCTAATTGTTGCCACTCCCTCATGGATAAGACTTAAGCACCTTTCATAATTTTATAGCGATCGTTTTCGAAATTCCAGGTGCGCACCCCCGCCCTCTTGTGTAAGGGGTCCCCTGGGGGTGCTAATACGTGCAGCATACTTGACATTTAGGAAGGACAAATTCTGATGTGATTTTGGCGAAGAGAAGCATGTTTTGTCACCGTCTAGTCGCTACTGCGGAAGGGCCCTTTTCCACCGTGTGCATAATTACGCGTCCCCCATACGGCGGAAAGCCAACAAAGTGTTCAGACATTACTTCAGAAAACTCCGCCTCTGTCTGAATTTTTGGTAGCCTATCGACAGATTCCCAATCGAGACTTAACTCTGACGTCACGCGTAATTTTGCTCACGGTGGTAAGTAGCCTACTTACCGAAGCCAGATTGTATGAATTTTCCAGACATCTTGAGTACTATCTGTGATACACGCTTGCTAATTCCCCTATCAGCTTTTGGAATCGACTTAACCCTACCTTTACCATGGCCGGACATTTCTTTTGGCACCCTACATCTGCTATTGGAACTACGATTCCACCCAAGACCGAGATTTGATCTGTGAGTGGGGCAATTTGTAAAATCATCGATATCTTTTGGCGTCTCGAAGATGCCGGTATCACAGCGGATTTGGACCCCCCCGGTCCAAATCCGCTAGCGGATATGGACCCCCCTTCACAGATTTGGACCCCCCTTCCAAACTTTCCTTTTAAGCTTCCTTTGTATCATATTTGGTAACTAATTCTATTTGCAAGCTTTTTTGTCGATGTTCTTTTCAATCACAACACAACATTTCCTCAATAAAGGTAAAAAAAACAACAACAGCCGTTTCGTTCCAATTCTACCGCATTCATTATAGCGAGTCGAACAGTATACGCAAGAATTAGATGTGAACAAACTACTGCATTCGAACTATTGAAATTGTTACAATAAATCTTTGCTTCTTCTGATGCGAATCAACATTGGTACGAAACGTCGTAACAATAGTGGAGACTATTGCGTCCAGTCACAAAAATAACTCAGTCTGATTTTCTAAAATAATAACATTAAACAGTTTTTGAACAAGAACGAAGAAACTACTCGTATTATAGTAAAGCCTATGATAAGTAAAAATGTTTCTATTCTGAACTATTGGAACTCTCAGCTTATTCTCAGATGCAAATCAACGTTAATGTAAACGTCTTAACAAAAGTGGAGGCTATTACATCGAACTCAATCTTATCGTCTAATTTTAACGATTATTAACTGTTGAGAGATCCGAAATAACACCTTAACAATTATGAAGACGTCTAAGGTCTGGCAATCTGCAGACAATGCAGAGCCACTCGTCCTCCGAGGCAGTCTTAAATCCCTCGCACTGTACCATGTCGTCCCAACACTCGGGCATTGAACAATGACAAAATAAATTAGTGTCACAAGTTTGTTTCTTATTGAATCTAACGGTGTTCAACTATCGCAGAAAAGGTTCAAAAACGACCTTTCTCCAGACATTAAACTAAATTCTTGCCCTTTTTCCCTTCGTGAAAAGAAACATCCGACGGGATGCCAGTTAGTATGCATTAACGATACGCGTGTTTTGAATTGAAAACATACTTAAGTACGCTCTGGAACGTAAAGTATCATCCATTTTTACTAGAACGTTAAGGATGATGTTTTCACTCAGTTTTGTTTAGGGGTCCAAATCCGCGGAGGGGGGTCCATATCCGCTAGCGGATTTGGACCTGGGAGTCCAAATCTAGGGGAGTCCAAATCCGCTGGGACACCGGCACGCGACAAAACAAGATCAACTTCATTTTCTGGATCTGAAAACTTTCAACTCCGCTAGTGACACGAAATGTCTTTTTAACAATCACGCAAGGGAACGACTTGGTCTTCTAGATAACTAAAACCACAAGTTCCACCAGCGAACGATTTAACTAAGTAGAAAATCTACATGTTAGCACAAATACAAGGAAATTTTTACAGTAACTTTATAACCATCCTTTGGTTTTTTAAAAGCTTGAAGCTCAGTAGATTGTGTCATATCGGTCATTGTTAAAACTGTCTTTGTTTTGATGCTACTTTTCGACATAAGAAAAGTATGTCGGACAAAAATATTCACCAGAAAATAAATATTTCCTTGGCAGCTTCAATAACGACAGGGGATTAAGTTTAGATGGTAAAACAAAGGATTTTGTTCACAGAAATACCGTAGGTCTAGTACATTCGATACATGAGGTCACACAACTCGGGTAATATTCACGGTGAAAATTTGCGTATTTGAGCGGTCGAACGAAAAAAATTATTTCTCGAAAACTAATATATATTTTTACAAAAAAACTACACCACAATTATTAGGACATATTGGGCTACAAAATATGAAAGTAGGAGGGAAACAAATTTGGGTGACTTGCCGCTGTTTGTTTGATGCATGTTGACATTAGCTCTTAACTTATTTTCGTTCTTTGAAAAGCACACTATCATTCTTGTCGTCCTCGTCCGCTAAAAAATTTTACATTGTTTCAATGACAGATAGAACCAGCCACCAGTGTTGACGTAAATTAATTGAGTCAATCAGTCAGTCCATGAGTTTAACTGCTTAATAATAGAACAATGATGGAGATGATGTAGAACAACGGTGGCAAAAATTGCCTATTTGAATTTGAATAACCGATGAAACTTAAACAGATGAAGTGGTTTGAGAAAGCTCGTGGTAGTGTATATAGTTTTGGGCGGCCCTATTTTATAAGTCTTCAATTCAACTTTAATAATACTGCATGTAGAACGGATCCGCCAAAATACCAAAAGCTACCAACAGAAGCATTTCTGCTTATGGTGAAGTTATACAAACATCTTTCACGGACTGATAAACCCGCACGCAAACGGAAATAAACATTCATTTAAAAAAATTGTGCATTGTAGGATAAGAAAGTCAGACAGACCCTAGAGATGTCTGAATTAACTAATCTTCTTATGAAGCAAACCAGTTTCCTTTTACTCAAGTAAGTTTAGTGTTAGAAGTTGGTTCGAATAAGCTTCCTATTTACTCGATAGCGTGACATGAAAAAAAATATGATCACCTCGTTAAACTTACGCATAAATTTTGGTTTCTAGCGCGATCAATCGTAACTGTAGAATTTGATAACTTTTCCACATAAAATGTCAACGTAATGATCGATGACGTCTATAGTCATGATGGTTTACATCCCCAATAGAAGAAAGGTCACCATTAAAGTGTAGTCCAGAGTGAGCTTAAGTTAATTTCAGACAAGAGAACCCTCAGTAGTTTCAGTGTCAGTGTTCAGCTTTCGATAAGTCTGACCCTTACTGATCAATTGCTTATTTGGCTTTGTCAATGATACCGACGATTGAACATTATAAATGCGACCTTATCACAAGATAAAGGCAATATATTCAGAATATTTTCTGTAGTCCGTCAGTTCGGTATAGTTTAGGACCAAACCGTCTAATTGTCCGATACAATAAATATTCCTTGCCCACGGCAACTTATTTAGCGTGCTTGTAATACATTGACTTACCTGAGAAGTGAACGACATCGAGAAAAGTGATCAAATATGAGATAAAACCAAATTTCATTCCGGCCAATTCAGTGCAACGGGTGGCTATGGAAGAATTGAGTATTGGTATTTATATTCCAAGAGCCATCATCGTAATTTCTTTATCCGTGACAACACAAAGATTACGTGATAACACTTTCAGATACCCACAACCCCCTCGGCACTAATTGACTTTGTAATTGCGCGCATGCTTATTTCAAGACATTCCGTGAAATCTTTGATTAAGCGTTACAGTCGCATGCATTTAGCAACTCGCTGTCTATCATCCATCGGCAAATAAAACAAAGGCAACGGACACAATAATTTCAATTGATTAACTGATAGTTAGATTAGACTGTAGTGCCTGAATGAAAAACTGCAGGAATTCCTACCTCGAAAGGCGAAGAATGTTCATAAATATAAGGAACAGGTCGGATAAAGATTTTCATCCCTTGGAATAGCTTTCCCACCATATTTCATCTCCAACTAAACTTTCTTTCGTTTGTAACCACCCGCGTAAAGTACACTATGTTTTGTATTCCGTTTGTACGCTGAGTTTTACCATATTTCAGACGACCATAACATTGGGGGTATACGAATGTACATAAAATAAAAGAGCTCTTATAAACGAGCAATTCTTTGTGTTTATCATGTAAGAATATTATCTTTGGCCCGTGAAAAGCGAGCGCGCCAGACCAAAATATACAGCGTGCATTTTCACGGAGTTCGGTCATTCTCTTTGCTGTACTCCTATTGCAAGTCACACGCTATTGGGACAAAACTCGACGTGTTTGGTCTCTACTTCTGTTTTGATCCATTTAAATGTATCAGTTTAACTTTAAAATTACCCTTTCTTTATTGTTAAGTGAACAAACCACCGTTTTAGATAAAGTTTTTGAGTTTATTTTTCTCGAGTGCTAAATACAAAGCTACCAGCTCTGTCGACGTGTTTTTAGCTGAAATTGGCCCGTCGCTTATATTGTTCTTTAGTTTATAATCTATCCCACTGGCATAGCTTTAGAGCAAATTCCATGTAACTATAAATGTTGTCGTAAATACGTGAGCACGAGCTAAATAAAATCCTCGCACACATAAAATATTCGAAACATGTAGTTGTCGCAAGAAAATACTCGCTTGTGCCTGAACCTCGTGTATACATTCAGTGTTTTCCTCGGTTGCTTTTATAGATTTCCACAACTGTCACTGTAATTGAGGGCCTGTTTACATGGAGGTGGGGGACCCCAGGTAGGTTAGGAATAGTTTGGGAAACGAAATATGGTCGATTTACAACGCTTAATATTCCGAAATGTAAACATTTTACACTCCTTGTGTGTCCGTTGCGGTTTCTGGTGATTTCTGTCATGAGACAACTAGGAAATGTAAAAAGTTTTAAAATATGAGTGTTTCGCTTTAGAGCTTTTTGTCGTGAAAGCGACCCCGGCTAGGCGGGTTACCCCACCTTGAGACGTTTACTTGGCAAATTGTCACCTGGAGGACCCCAGGTAGGTGAGGTAACCCGCCTAGCTGGGGTAACCCGCCTGTCCATATAATTTCTTACTTTATCTTGATCACGTTTACATGATAAGTGGGGTGACCCGCCTGGGCGGGTTGCCCGGTCTGCCAGGTAGGGTAACTCTGTCAGCCGGGGTGACAATTTGCCATGTTAACGTCTCAATGTGGGGTAACCTGCCTACCTGGGGTCGCGTTCATGGCAAAAAGCTCAAAAGGGAAACACGTATGTTTTATAACTTTGTACATTTCCTAACCGTCTCGTGGCAGAAATCACGAGAGACCGCAAGGAACACACAAGGAGTGTAAACGTTCGCATTTCGGAATATTTAGCGTGGCAAATCGACCATATTTCAAAATAAATCCTTACAACGTATTAAGTCAATAGTTCCTCGCGTAACCTAACACCGCGTAACACAACGCGTGAAGCTTTCATGGATAAATACATATGAGTCCAAGAATTTATATTTAATCTTTCTCGAGACGTGAGCCTGGGACGCCTATGCTCAAACTCCCTAATTGCAAGCACAACAACAACCTCGAGAAACCAACCGGGGTTGTTAGATGCATGTAAAGGCGTTTTATTTTTCGGCTACGGCTAAGCGAGTTATCTCACCTACCTGGGGTCCCCCACCTTCATTTAACAAGGCCCTAAAATGGTATGTCTGTGTAGTCCACCTGTTTTCGACTGGTGCATCAAATTCCATTTGTCACGCAATGAGCATGCTAAGGGCTTTTTTTCAGCTAAAAACACGTCGACAGAGCTGGTACCTTTGTAAACAGCGATTTGTTTATTTAGCACTCGAGAAAAAGAAACTCAAAAACTTTACCTAAACGGTGGTTTGTTCACTTAATAATAAAGGTAGGGTAATTTTTAAGTTAAACTGATACATTTAAATGAATCAAAACAGAAGTAGAGACCAAACACGTCGAGTTTTGTCCCAATAGCGTGTGATTTGCAATAGGAGTACAACAAAGAGAATGACCGAACTCCGTGAAAATGCACGCTGTATATTTTGGTCTGGCGCGCTCGCTTTTCACGGGCCAAAGATAATATTCTTACATGATAAACACAAAGAATTGCTCGCTTATAAGAGCTCTTTTATTTTATGTACATTCGTATACCCCCAATGTTATGGTCGTCTGAAATATGGTAAAACTCAGCGTACAAACGGAATACAAAATATTGTGTACTTTACGCGGGTGGTTACAAACGAAAGAAAGTTTAGTTGGAGATGAAATATAGTGGGAAAGCTAATACTAAAAACGCTGCGTTGTTTTGTTGAGACTGAAACACAAAATTCAACAAAAGCCCGAAAGCCGCGAAAACAATCATCTGTATATGACGATCCATTCTTGCACAATCAATGCGCGAGATGTTTTCTTGACTGTAGATATCGTGACATGACATATATCTCAATCAGCGAAGTTTTGGCTCAAACATGTTGGTCCAATGCGACCGCCACCAAAATTTGGCCCTTGCGAAATTTTTGCCAATTTTTTCCTCGCCAAAAATTGGAAGTAAACAAAATTGGCTCTAGTGCGACCTGGCCCTAACTGAATACATCTTGTAACTTATAGCAAAATAGAATTCCGTGAGCTACATTGTCGCAGTCGCTGCGCGCTGGACAAAATCTTTGAAATTTACGCTTTCGATCGCTGTTCACAGAGGTGGTCATGCCAAAAATCATTTTGGCTTGTGGCGACGCAAAAAAAGAGAATTGGAGAACAGCTAAACTATTTTTGATACATGTGCCCTAAACCCTTTTCATGGGCAAAAAATAAAAGAAAACTTTTTTTCCGACGGGAAGTCGAGAGGACCGCAAGCGAGAGCGGCACTTAACCTTGTTGTGTTTCATTGGAGTAATTTTCTTCTCTGATCAAGTCAGTTAATGCTGGTCTTGCATCCGGGTCATTTTTCCAGCATTTCATCACGATCTGATACTTAATGTTTATAAAATAGAATGCGACTTTTAAACATGAAAATACTCAAATGTTATTAGGAAATTAAAAAGAAACACATTTTCCTGTCATCCATTCGTAAAATTGAATGTGCAGCGATATTACAAGACGCAATCAATGCCAGTACTTACAAATTGCTTTTAGTGGTATATTTTCCCTTAAAAAACGCCGCAAAAGCTGTCCACTTCACTGGAAGACGCTTGAAAAGTCACTCACTTACAGAATCTGCGATGAATAACAAAAAAATTAATCGCGAAACCAAAAGTAGGCAATCTGGGACTATATGTGGCTACCGATATAGCAAAATTTTTTCGCATCGAACAAAAATACAAGCTCGTTTAGTATTACCAACTTAGTTGATAACGTAAATTGGCTACCATTAAGAGTTTAAAAGCTGACGTTTCGAGCGTTAGCCCTTCGTCAGAGCGATTGGAGTAATTCTGGGTAGTGTGTGGGCTTGTATCCAGAAAATGGAGTTGTGCTATTGGTGGGAATATGTTGACGTGAAAACAAGAATAAATTAGAGAAAGATGCTTTTTTCTGTCTTTTCACGAGCGTGATACAAAGAAAAAATTCTGAGTCCCCATGAGGAATTGAATCGGATTCCGCGTTCCGATGCTCTACCACTGAGCCACAGAAACTCTACGGTGAGCGAGGTGTATCACGAAGTTCATATGACACGGGTCCTGAGTACTGCTAGGATCAGCAATGTTAATAGAAATTGAGAGATGGTAAAGTTTGAGCTCGGTAAAGATATAGAGAAAAATGCTTTTTTTGCGTCACACGCACGCGACAAGACGAAAAAAAAAACATATTTCTCTACATCTTCATCGAGCTCAAAATTTATCATCTCTCTCATTCTATTTAAGAATAAATTGTTGAATAAAAAGCGGTGGTTGATGCCATGGGGATCAAGAGTGCCGATTTGAAAGATATATTTTGTGTTCTAGAGTTTTGCGGCTTTCCGAACTGCCTAGATCCAGGGAAAGGCGGCAAAGCGTTATATGCTGCTAAGAGTGATTAGGGAGATTAAAGTGTCTAGCGACTGGTTTGGATGCGTCCTTGTCATTTCTTTCTACATCGCGAAGGTGTTCTCGTGCACGTAAAGTGATTACTGATCTTAATAGACGTCTTCGGAGCTGATATTTTCTTTAGGTTATGAATGAAAGGACAAGTTTTGCATCGTGAGCGAGCGCATTTGACAATTCCAGTTTGGTCAATGGTTTGAAATGAACTTCGGACAAAGACAAAAGTTGATAGAGGCCACATTAATATGAGTGTCCTGTTCCACAAAAGAAAGACGAGTAAAGAAGGTAATGAATAATTGAAATTCCAACAATAATTAAATGGTAACAAAAAAAAACACTCAATAATAATGATGATTACAACAATAGTTATATTGGTATGAAGTATATAACCGCAGAAACAGAGCTTCCCCTGGGAAGCCCTGTTATAGCCAACATCTACATGGAAGAATTTGAGGAACAAGCGATAGCAAATGCGACTTTAAAACCAAAGATCTGAAAACGATATGTAGATGACACTCAGACTTAGACCGGTCTTAGACCGGAACCATGTCGACGGCTTTTTACAACATCTAAACAGTCAACAGCCTACTATTCGTTTTACCATGGAAATCGAGAAAGATAACACCATTCCTTTTCTCGACACAACAGTTACAAGGGACTCAGACGGTCTTCTCACCAGCACTGTCTACAGAAAGCCCGCCCACACTGACCAGTACCTAGCCCGTGATTCACACCAACCTCAGTCAGTAAAGCGTGGCGCTGTTAAGTGTCTATACGACCTAGCCAAACACCTCACAACGAAACCGTTATTCATCTCTGAGGAAAAGAAACACTTGTCATCAGTACTTGTTTCTAATGGTTATCCTTCTTCATTTGTACGAAAACTCGCAAAGACAACAAGGGTAACAGCCAACAAAGAGCCCGCGCAGGAATTTAACTCTATTACCATTCTCCCTTACGTAAAGGGTGTATCAGAGTTTCTTCGCCGCTGCCTACAACATCAAGGCATACGAACCGTTTTCAAGTCGGACACAACTCTTAGGTCCCACTTAGTACGACCTAAAGACGCCCTGGAACCATCAAAACAAGACGGTTTCGTTTAAAAGATCCCATGCGAATGCGGAAAAGTGTACATTGGTGAAACTGGGAGATCAATACGGGAAAGGATAAAAGAACATGACTGAGACATACGGTTTGCTCATACTCAGACCTCTGCGGTTTCGGAGCACGCTAACGAAACGAGGCGTATTCCTATTTGGAGCAAGATTAAGTTTATTGATCTTGACTCCCACTAGTACACACGTAGGGTCAAAGAGGCTATCCATATAAGACTTCATCCCAACAACATCAATAAGGATAGCGGAATTGACATCCCGAAGCTTGGATACCCACGATCAAACAACACAACAGCCGTTTTATGAGAACCTATCTAACAACCGGAATGACAATGAGGATCGAGATGCACCAATAACAGCATACCAACGTACTAAAAAAAAGTGACACGTAAACAATCGACATCATCGCCTGATGAAGACTAGCAGTATTGCAGTCGAAACGTCGCGATCTACATCAAAAGTGACTCTATCTTGAGACAAACGAACAAAGCTTATCTCCTATCTTACACCACGATGAACAATAAGCTCATATTTTATTACAGTGTTGGAATATTTTTTCTATGTTTCTTTTAATTTTCCCTCTTAATTATGAGTACTTTTCTTATTTTATTGCAATTTTGTGAGAGGTTTCTCTAATACAACAAAACATTCCGCGTTCTAGGATATTCCGCCCTTTCGCTGTTCCGCCTTTCCTACGTTCCATATGTTAAAGATATCAAGGTATCATATTCCGTAGCTTGCACGTGTACCTCTTTACCTGCTCCATTGATTGGAAAACGATACCGTATTTTTTTTAATACGCGCGTTTATTCGCCTGATTACGTGATTTTTATGCGAAGTACAGGATGAGCAGTGCAATACTGAGGAATCACCCTAAAGGTCTAAGATGCAACACATCACAATTGTTCAAAATTATCTTGGAATATGTCGGAGGAAAATCCCAATTTCTTGCAATGGACTATATGATAGATTGATGACCTCATGTCTACACTACTAAATCCTCAACGTTTGTATATCGCTCCATGTCGTAGGTTTTAATTTGTTTCCGCTAAAGGATAATTTAGGGGGGAAGACTACGTTATAAAAGGATGGACCGTTGGAAAAGGTAGACCATTGGATTCTTTAGAGAAAGAGGAAAGTTTCGTGTAATTTGATATATTTTTCTGTTCGTAAATAATCTTTACCATACTCGAGCGAAAACCGGTTCATGAGGGACTGGATTACAGAAGAAATGTTTTGAAAAGAGGTCAGTATAGTAGGTAACATTCGTGGATCAACGCAATTTGTTAAAGATTAAAATTGGAAGGCTTGGGGAGTAAAGACGAAAATTGAAAAGATTTTTGGGTGACAAGCCTAAGTGATATAAAACTGCCTTGTACTTTTTATAATCTTCATCATTCATCATCTGGAAATTTGATAACCGAGTTTTTCTTTAAAGCTACCATCCAAAACGACCAAGTTATTCAAATAATTTGATGCCGTTACAAGTGTTTGTTATTTATTTTTGAAACAAATATACCGTTATAGGCCGACTTAAACGATCGGTTGCTCTTATGAGCTCACTTTCATAATACCTTTGAACATATTTTGAAGTCCTGAAAAATGTCACTGCAGTCCGAGTCAATACCTCACCAAGAAAATCACTCGACATATTTGCATATGAAATTAGCCCCATGGTTATTTCGATTGCATGACCATACACGAAATTAACGAAAAGCATTTCTAATATATAGCTAGAATTAAGCAAACTGATACTTATTTGCACTGTCGATCAACAGTGAGGTTCTGAGAGGAGCCAAGAAATATTTAAACTACATGCATAATAAGAGGAAATGTGAGTTCAAAAAATAACGATCATTAAAAAATCTGAATATTCAATATGACAATAATATTGAAAACTTATTGTTACAGGACTAAGTGGAGTCCAATTCGGTCTGAAATTATACGAGTGATAACAAAATCGGACGACCGCCCACTTCGATTTGTTTATCACGAGTCTTATTACCAATCAATCATAAAAATTACAAATTCCAAGAAAACAAGAATAGCCAAGTTATGATAGAAAGGGAAAAAGACTGACAAAGGAGGCGTAAATAGTTGGATGGTTGTGATTAGTCGATTTAAACTACAATTTTAAATGTGATCGGCTTATTGAACTACCCGATAACAAACTGTCCGATAACATCTTGGTAAGAGAATAAGTGAAATAGGAGTTTCTAAAGCCTTTCTTATAACGATCATAAAAATATGAATGTTGATAACGATGAAAATAATGAAAATTATAATAGTCAGAATGATAATGATGATTATGATAATAAAGATAGCCACCTCCAAAGGGAGGATCTCTCTTTATAAAAGCCTCTATATGCCTTGCGGTCTTTTTTTAACCAACTCTGAAAACTTGGTTGCTCAAACGCACATTTCTGATAAAATTAACGAATATCAATACATACTTAAGCATGCAATTTAAATTTACATACCTAACCAAATGTTTAAAAGGAACCTCGACAGAGCAAAACTAACTGTCAGTTTTTAAAAATATTTCCTCGTTTTTTATTTTTGTTTAATATGTTTTGTTTTGGTTATGCAAAGCCTGGTTTATATACTAAAAAATAATTAAAAAGGAAAACAAAATTAACAAAAGTAACTGCTACTATAGTGTAAGTACTTCATTAGGATTAACTTTTGAAATTCATCTTTTTAGAACGTTAGCCGAAAGGAGGAGAATAAACTCATTCCTCAAATGCTGACAACTTGTCGTCACCTACTCCACCAAGTCCTCAACGTTTGCGTACAACTGCTTGTCATAGATTTTCATGTTGATCAGCCTCTGTGGACGAAAGAAAGGTATAAGAGGATTTCTCTTATGTCCATCAAGAATTCTTTATTTCCGCATGACCTTACCTAAGATGCTCAAACGCTTGGCAGCTAAGGAAACGAAGATTAAGCAACTTGATGTAGACTACAGGCACATAGTTGCCGAATTTATCATGATCACTTCGATGTGATTAAACATTTTATAGGTGAATAATTCGACATATTTTATAATGACCCCTCATAATATAACGTAAAAAGTTTACCTTGTGTAATGTTTCCATTGTTTTGAGTTGGTTTCTTAGATCAAAGAACGTTGGTCTTGTACCCGGGTCATCTTGCCAGCATCTCAACATTACGTCATACCTACGTTTCATTTAACACAGGTTGGTACTCAATATACGTAAAGTGCATTTGATAAAATTGAAACGAAATACTTGAGTTGTTTTCACAATGAATTCATCGCTATCACCCAAAATTGTTTAACTCGTTATTTTCTCGAATGTGGATATGCTGGTCGATATGCTAATATATGTCAAATTTTAAACAATGAAAATCTCCATAAAGTAAGGAATAAACTCAATCACTGAACGACAAAAAGATGCAATAGATTGAGACTTTCTTATTACTTAGTAAATATAACTTAAAAGTCGTAGAATCATAGGCACAATAACATTTTCAGGTCTCATTAGAGTGTTAGCCTTAAAGAAACTTTACCGCTTACAATTTATCATCCACATGTTGTGGTTTAGGCATTCTGTATCCCTGCTGAAGTAAGTTGGCAATTTTCCTGCCATCCATCCGCGGATACGGTGAACCACCTGATGTAAGGAAACTTTGTACATTGTTGCATCACGAGCACAATTCTATAGCTATGCTTGGACTTTTATGCGGCAAAATGGAGAAATGATCGAAATTAATATATGACATGGAATGCGTCCTCTTAGTCAGAGAGAACGCCTTTGAAAGGGTATATATCCGATCGTTCCGTACCCGGTGTCGTTTCGTACTCAAGTTTGAGTCGGCTCGCACCAAATTTGAGTCAGGTCGCACCCAAGCCACGGATCGATTCTTATCTGATTTTTACTCTCCCTATTTATTCAAAACACCTACCGCGCGAGCGCGAGAACAGATGTCAATTGCTGCGTACAACAAGGTAGTAAAGTCAAGCGAGTATTAGAAGTACAGAGAAAATTCTTTTGTGTGTATTTGAAACATTATTGCTTAGCGCAAGGTAAGTGTTACATTTTACTGTGTTGGTTCCAAATAAACCCCTCAAGTGGTGAATAAACGGCTGTGAATATATGAAAGTCATATATTTGAACTGCGGATAAAGACGAAAAAATATGAAAGCGATCTTCGCAGTAATGAACACTACTTAAGCAGTAGTGAAAAGAAGGACTGAAACAAATTCAGGCCTGTACGGCCTTTTTATTTGGGTTTATTTGGAACCAACACAGTGACCAGCTCCCAATTGGCTTGTTAGCTCAGTTGGTAGAGCACTGCACCGGTATTGCAGAGGTCATGGGTTCAAATCCCGTACAGGCCTGAATTTTTTCAGGCCTTCTTTCCACTACTGCCTAAGTAATGTTCATTACTGCGAAGATCGCTTTCTGTTGCTAGCCTGATGTAAATCGTTGAAAACTAATCAATAAGTATTACCTATTGTAAAAATTTCATAAAGGACAACTCCATAGCTCCATCTACGAGGCAATAAAACAATGCGGAAAATTCAATAACTATCAGACATTTTAAAACATTGGGCTTTCCTGTCCCTTGAAAGTATTACAACTTTTCGCAACATACATAATTTGATCATACTAAAGACTTGTGGAACACCATCAATACATGCTATAAAACTACTGCCACAAGTACATCTTTATAAAAATTCACTGCACAAGACTTACACATCACTTTTGGTGGTATATTTTCCATATAACAGTGCTTCATAAGCTGTCCACTTCACTGGAAGGCGACCCTTTTATTGAAAAAAAAATTTCGGTTAAGAATATTGAGGCTGAGGAAGATGAACGACTATGTGACTCGGAGACGCTCTTTTAAAATATTCAGGATCGCCAGTGCATTAACCATGCCTCCTTTCTCAATGAAGAAAATATTCACTCCCAGAGGAATTTCTTTCCAAGAAACTACTTTTTCCTACTCTGTCCCTTGGGTAACTTCAAAATTCACAAACGCTCAACATTGACCAAAATTCATCCCATCCAAAACTTCTACCTCGAATTAAGCTAGGAAAGCACTGTTATATACCTAACTGTTGAAAGTACAGCAAACGATACTGTCTGCTAATTTTGATCAGCGTCTGCCAGAATTGACATCATTTCATCAAAGTGAATTCGTCGATTACATGTCTAAGCACACAGGCTGCTATCCTTAACAAATGACAGGCACTTTTCGCACTCTTTGCAACACATTATCAGCTACATCAGCACTTAAATATAATCTTAATTGTCTATGAAAGGTTGATAAGGTGAGGGGTAGAATTCTCCAAGAACTAAGCCTGTACTGTAGTGATGCAACTCATCTTTCACTTCCTTTGTTATCTGGCCAGCGGACAATACGCTAAAAGTGCATCATAGTATGGATGCAGTGGCCCTTACGCCAGGTTGAATTTTGTGACGAAAATTTGATCGGTGAGGAATTCACAGAAAATTGACGCGTTTATGTTTTCAGGAAATGTGATCGGTCAATCGATTCGCGGATAATTTAAATAGCAAGCAAGGCAAGAGCTGAGGCAATCGGATAAATAAATAATTAGTTCATACTTAGCGTGCGACGTTTATAGACCACGAAAGAAGCGTAAGAGTTGCTCCAGGCGCAGCTGAGAGAAGCTTAAGAGTTGCTCCAAGCGCAGCCGTGAGCAACTCTGACATACAGACACAAATTATGCACGAAAAAAAGAGTTTATCACACATGTGTCGGGTTTACCAGGTAATCATGTTCTAACCAACAACTGCGGATAAAGGACAAAGCAAAAACGACCAAGAAATATTTTGAGATAAAATCTTTATTCAAATAATTGTAAAATCTTTGCTCAGGAGGGAAAAACTGACGAACGAATTTCTTGCCTATGCGAGAACGCGTTGTCGATTCAGCCTACTTAAATTGTTGTTTACTAAAATTTACGACCGAAAGATTGCGTAG
This sequence comes from Pocillopora verrucosa, assembly GCF_036669915.1. Lineage (NCBI taxonomy): Eukaryota > Metazoa > Cnidaria > Anthozoa > Scleractinia > Pocilloporidae > Pocillopora > Pocillopora verrucosa. The sequence goes on from NC_089317.1 coordinate 12,223,633, forward strand.
TTTTTTTGTTGCAAAAGTATTGCTAAGCATAACCACCATTAATTTTGAGCGCCAAAAGGTCTATCTTAGTCGGAATGGAAAAGAATAACATTCTTGAAAGGTATAAACCGCCGTCGCTAAACTTGACGGGAACTCGCAGCAGAGGTGAAATTGTACACGTCATGTTATGGATGCACAGCCGTGCTTACTTGGCCAATTTTGGCTTAACTGCATAGAGAAAGACTGTTTTTTTCAAATTGTTGTAAATTAAATAATAGGTTTCGAAATTAAAACTGAAAGAAAGTTTCCAAGGTAACTTTGATCCCGATAACGCGCGATGTACTCCCTCATCAAACGTCTCTCTATTTATTAAAGGAACTTTTGAGTAATTGTATACATAATCTCAAGTCCGGATATGACGCGAGTAGTTATTGGTTGAAAGAGCGTTCTCTATCAGAGAACAATGTATAGAGCTCAACCAAAGCTGTCACGCCATCTGCCAGATTGTACTATGTCCGACCTTTTCTGGGACTTCTGCTTAGCTTTTTTTTTTGTTGATTGAAAGTGAATTTTGGGAACAAGCGAACCGGCAAGTGGCAACAGAAAGGCCGAACAAAGGTTTGTAAACATGCCTAGCGACGTAATTTACGCTATCAGAACGTGAGCAGAACCTTGAACCTTGTAACGCTCAGTTAGATTTGCATACTTACGTATGGTAATAAAAATCAAACACAACTAACTGACTCTCCTATAGTACATATAGTTTCGAGTTCAAAAACAAAACAGAACAAAACAGGAATGATGAAAAATGTAGCAAAACTGGCATAACTGTTAAAATTCCTACTAATAATGACAGTGTCAGAGCGACTGCGATCCTGCTGAGGTCTATCGCGGCTAGATCATCATGGCGATCCCCGGTAATCGCAGTGAAGCAAGCCTCAGATATTTCATCGGCCACCCTTCGAGTGAACAATTAAGAGCTTGCTCTAATACTATTTCCGATGCTTTGACTGGAAGGTCACATCAGTCACAGCAGCCGAGTTTTATGATGCTGTCATTCCGAGCTCGAGCAATTTCTTGTTCCAGTGTATTCTGCTGTCCTTCATTCATAAAACACACGCCTCGATCAGTTTGTTTTCTAATTGTCTATGAAAAAACTTACGAGTTTTCTTGAGAATTCGGTCGGATTTCATTGAAAATTTCACTTTTCACTCTTCACTGTCAGCTATTGCCGATTGAATTTTGATGGTTTGTGAACTTTGATGGTTTGTCATTTTTGACAGCTTTAGTCTTGTTCAACCAATCAGATTATTTGAACCATTCTAACAAGGATCCTGATTAGCTTATTGTAGCGTGCCTTATGAGAGTATAGAGTATGCTGACCACACTGTTGTTCGCTTTGGAAATAAAGCCTGTTTTGAAAATTGACAGTAATGCGTGGGAATTAAAAGGATTATTTATTATGAAACAAAGAAAGTAGTCTTGACTGTGCTCTGTTCTGTTGTAAAGCACTTAGGAAGCGGCCAGAGCACTCAAGAAGTGGGGAGAAGCACATGACGTAGTCGAGTGTTTCTCCTACACTTCTTTCGTGATCTAGCCGCCTCCTACATGGTTTACAACAGAACAGAGCACACTCATGACGAAAACATGTCATGTACTGAAGCAAAGCCTATTTCTTTCTAATTACCTTTGTCTTTCTTTCATAGATATTTTCCTCTTGCACATTTCTAGCCATTCCGAAATCTGTTACTTTACATATTTCATTTTCTCCGACCAGCATGTTACGAGCTGCGAGGTCTCGGTGGATGATCTAACAGGAAGGAGAAAAATAGGCCGTCTGAGATTACATGTAGCTACTAATAAAGCACAATTTTTATGGCATTGAATACTAATAGTGGTTGTATAATATGATGTATATTTATGTGTGTGTGTGTGTATATAATTCTATCTGATTTAATCTGACGAGGAGTTCCAAACTTCTTAAACTTACAGATTTCGACGACAAGTAGCTCATGCCATCAGCGATTTGCCATGCGAACTTCATCAGCTGCTGTGATCTCAAGTTTGTTTGTGGTTTGATATCTGGGTCTTTGTAATAAGTGTCATTAAGTCCACGGCTCTTTCTCAGGTAACCCAGCAAATCTCCAAAAGGAACATATTCTATCAAAACCAGCAGTGGCTCTAAGAAAATAGGTCAGAAACGATGAAGATTATTTTACGTTAATGAGTTTCTTTACATTTCATAGTAAAGCTATGGTACCTAACCAATCCCTGATTACACTATGTTAGGTCAGTCTGTCCAGCTTGGTAACTACGTTAATGTCATAAAACAGCCGCTAAACAAAGCTATTACAGACATTTTACTAGGCATACTACGCACGCAAGAGTTACCTTTTGGGATGGGTGGGTTGGGATGGGTCACTTCATTTCATTTTCAAAAGATTTCAAACTTCTTGTAGCACTATTGCATTGTAAAACATAACATACATTGTAAGGCAACTTATCACTTAACCACGTAACGGTAAATTTTCAGGTAAAAAAGTTACAAGGGAGGGGCACTTAAATCGTAATGAGGAATCGGACTACATCTCTATCACTGAAGAACGGTTGGGATATAAATAAGGAAAGTGAAGAATAGGAAATCAATTTTAATGAATTAAATTTAAAAATAGGGGCCCTAAAGTAGCCTCGTTAACTCTCCACGACAACCTCCTGATCTCCGTTTTCCAGTAATTTCCAGAAGTGCTACATCATACACGAATAAAGCAAAAAGTTGCATGAATCAGCTCACCAGATTCCGTAACACATCCCAAAAGTTTGATGACGTGAGGATGTGGTTTTAGCTTCTTCATTGTGTCAAGTTCCGCCATCAAATCTCTCTTGTCAGATTCTGCAGCATTACCTAGAGATTAAAACCAGCTCAGAATATGAAAGGATTTAATTTCGTCAGCGCCATTCATTAGTATGGGATCTTTTCGGTAAAATGTCACTTGATAGAGAAAGCCGAGGTAAAATTTACAGTACCTTTTGCGTGTGCTACAGCATTTCACGCGTGCGTCAAGCGTAAGTAATAGGTATTAATTGAATGAACTTCGTAAAGTAAAGGGCGTGCAGTAGGAAAAATACACGCCTACAGTGGTTTATACGAAATGCGTGTATTTTAACTTGCTTGCCATTCACTGCACGCATTTAAATTTGCGCGTACTCTTTCACAAAAATGCTATCGCTGTGGGGATTTGTATTCCAAAGTTTAGCGTTCAAACATCATTTGCTTCAACAATTCGCTCTTCACTTAATCTTACTTTTGTGTCAATAATTCGCTCCTTTTATGTGATACAATTTCAACGCAGCATGTCAGAGAACTTAAACATTGACTTTCACCTTCATTTCAAGAAGAGCCAGCCGTTGAAATCGAAATGCTGGAAGGAACGGGAAATAGACAAAAACCTATCTACTCGTGGGAGAGGTATTCTGTGATCACTGAATTTTGTTGTTTGCGAACACAGGCAAAATGGTGCCCCTGAATGACAAATTTTTTTACACATTAGCCAACGATTTCTAGGAACAGATCAACTTTCCTTATTCATTGAAGCACTTGTAATTGTGTTGCCATTTAATGTAGGAATCGATTTTATCAATTCTTTTTGTTTTGACTTCCAAAACTCCATTCAAAATTCGATCATTCAAATTTCGAGTTAGAAGAAAGAAAGTATTTGTATGTGCAAACTGATATTTAAATCTTAACACACACGTTTTCAATTTTCAAGGGACACAGCAAAATGCAGTGACTCACGCATTCTCTGATTTCTTACGAAAAAGAATGACTCTAATTTGTTTGTCACACACTTTTGTCTCAGTACACGCATTTAATGAGTTATAGATGACTAACTTTGTGTAGGTTACACAAAGTTAGCATTTCATACTCACACGCGTGCACTTTTTAATACACGAAACATTTTATCAGATTATAACAATTTTTAAGATATGTAGGATCATACTTTTGAGCATTTTAATGGCCACTGTAGTTGTCCCAGGCCTCCCTCGGAATTGCTCAGCTGTTCCCTTAGCAACCTGACCAAAAGCACCTTTACCAATGATTTTTTCTACACGCACGTGATCCCTTGGAACCTCCCAAGAACGTGTTGATGGATGAAGAGGTGCGTAATCAGCCATGTGATGAACGCTTTGTTCTTTGGTATTACGTTCAGTACCTATTTCTTTGAGATCCATGTATTCTGCGCGAGGCTGGATAAATTGTCTTGCATTTGAGCGATCTGCCTCCTGATCTTTTATGGGCATTTCGTTCTAAAAGGAAGAAAAAGAAACAAAAACTTTTTTTAATTCTCTTTATCTAAACTTCTCTCTTTTCTACCTTTAAGTCGACGAAATCTCGCGTATATTTTAACGCTATGGGTCTTTTTTCTAAGGTTAAGTCACCTTGTTTCTCATAAAAGAGTCAATAAAAATGGGAAAAATAAAAGTTAGCATATAATCAGAACTTTTCTTACATCATATACTTCTCTGCTGTCTTCATATGGTCTAAAATAAAACAAAATGTGAGGGTCAAGTATTGGTTATGTTTATAACTGTTTGTGCTTGTGTTCTCACAAGTGCAAATTTGTAGTCAGTCCTTTTATGTCATTATAACAATTTTTTCCACCTTAAAACTAAATTATTATGATAATAATGACTACAACAATGATATTAAAAGTATTTATTTACACACGATAAAATTTCAGCGTGGTTGGTCTTGTCTAAATCAAGTCTAAAAAGGTAAAGAAAATTACAGTCTTAATGAAAACTACAAATACATGATTAAAACGACAAATTGAAGATTCTACCAACGTTAAATAATAAATTAAAATGTGCAAAACTTAGAGGGAATTTTATTAATTGTCCAACCAGCTGTTCACACTGATGCTGAAACTTATTTGTCGTGTCATTCATTTACTTTTTTTTATTGCGAGTCATAGAGCATTAGCAAGAACCTTAAATGAAATCCGAATATCTTTTTTAGCATTTCATTTATCATAGTGAACTGTAACAAATGTTTTATTCTAAAGAGAGCAATCCCTCGTCTTACTGGATGGAGTCGCTTAACAAATCAATCCCAAAAGCAATAAGACTCACCTTTGCTTTGCCGTAGTTTCTATCAAAGGAAAAAAATAAAAGATGAGGGCAAAGCTACGAAACAAAAGGCGCATAAGAGAATTAGATGGCACCTCAAGGAAAACCAAGAATCATTTACCTTTTTTGTGAATCCAAACCACATGGATAACAAGGATGATATTAAATAGAAGAAGAACTCCGATGATGGCTCCAAGTAAGACGTGTTTACAAGAACATTCACAAATGTTCATCTCTGTCAAATAAAAATTCATAGACTGATTCATGTATACCTGTTCAGACTCGGATTTTTTTCATATTCTGCAACATAAACCTAAAAATTGCTGAAGATGATGTTAAACAAGCGTAGAACTTTTCCACATTGAAATAAACCTGAGGCTGTTCATAACTGGTCTTCTACTCGTGGAAGATTTACGTAGGAAATCCTTTTACTGCGCTGTATTTCTAGGATCTTAATGTCAGTATGAATTGTGTATATGCAATTTTCCGGTATAAACAATTCTACCAGTCAATCAATATACAAAAAATGATCAACAACAGAAAAGATTTTACTGATCTCAATCAAAACATGAGATGGGTTACCACAGCCGCCATGGTTATCTGATTGTTGATGTATAATTAGGATGGTTACTTATAACCTAAGGTTGCAAAAACTATTTTCGTGACAGTAAAGAATTTTCCTTACGACTCGCCGTGCACCTTTACCTGTTGGTTCCTCCGAAGTAATAGTTGTTTTGGTGGTGCTAGGAGGTTCATCAGAAGGTACCTCATCATCAGAAATCGCTTGGATTGATCCTGGGTCAACTGCAAAGTCTCCAAAACCTTTGCCTCCAGGTGTAACAGCTTTACTCAGAACTGACAAAACTTTGCTTATCTCTTCATCTTGATTGAATTCCAGTGAGAGATAGACAGTTATGCTGCCGCACCTAGGGATAACAATGGAGTCACGACTTAACATGCAAAGAAAATCCCAGAGAACTTTCAAGTGGTATAGCAGCATCAAGGCAACCAACACAAACTGTTAAGTTCGCATGCGAGCTGTAATTTTTGGCGACGTGATGAGTGCTTCTATTTTTTAATCTTTTGTAATCTCTATAAAGGCTTTGAAAGACGCAAGGACTCCTAATAATATACAGTGTTTTACCCAGGCTAATAAAAAAACGTTTTAAACAGGAAGATCTGAATTCAGATGTTCTTGGCAGGATGGCAGGAATTCAATATGTAAAGTGGCAACCCCGGTTCAGCAATGATCCAGCCAGTGCAAACTGCTTTAATGACTCGCTTATAGCCTTCTGGAACGAATAACAAAGTTACAGAAATATAATATTACAAGCAAATATCTCACTTGTACTTTGTAGCTTCCACCGCTTCCAACGACGGAAACACTACTTTAAGAACTTCACCTGCCTTTCAGGGATTTAGACAAAAATTCCATCAATTAATAAGCTCTAACAAGGAAGATTACTTTGAGGCACACACAATATCCGGCCATTTAAATATCCTAGATTTGCTCCAAGTAAGGTAATCCGGATTCCGGAATCCAGGAAATTTTTGCTCGTGGAATCCGGAACACTGAGCATTGGAATCCAAAATCCAGCTTTTGGATTCCAGAATCCCGCTAAGGAATGAATCCAGAATCTATTTGCTGAAAATCCATTTCAAATCGTATTAACGGCTTTCACGCACATCCATGCAACCACAGTCATGTTAAAACGCAGACTGCAGACCGTGCACACCACGTAGACCATGCAGACTGCGCTTATTATATAGAAAATTACCGTGTAAATGCAGATCTTTCGCGAATTTGCAAAGGTATAAGTATAGCCGAGTTGGTTGAACACCGTTTTATGCGCAATCTCATAATGTCGAACATCATCGCCAACTACAGTACATATAGGAAAACAAGCTTTTCTTAGTCATAGTCGATTTGATTGCAACATATACGAGGTGTTATTAAAATTGCATTTCAGTTTAAATTTTTCCTCAATACTACGGTTTTTGTGCAAAAGAAAAATTAAAAAAGCAATTTGAGATGATAGGGAAACATTTTCGAGATGTTTTCTTGGCAGTTATAAGTCGATTTTGGATACAAAAATTGGCTATCTTTTCCCAGCCAGAACAATGTTATGCTGCTTAGTTCGACAGTTTTTTACAAATTAAAAATGATCAGAAATGATTTAAACTATAAATTATTTTGATACCCTTAAATCAATTCAAAACCTAGAGGAAACTGAATGAAACAAATATGGCCTCGCCTCTTCAGAGTTGCTAATAAGATGGGGAATGGATGACATTGGACTTAAGAGACGGACAGTCTCAACAGGTATTCCTGGAAGAAATTGCTGTAATATATTTCTTGTAGTTAGCAAATTTTGTTATGGAAATATGAATAGATAAACATGCATTCACAAGCATGTCCTTCAATAACTAAATCCGCCATTGAAGTTATTCTTAGAAAACGAAATGCCAAAATTAGGAGCAAACAAAAAACTAGAATTTGGAATATTTTGTGTTTTGGAATCCGGAATCTGCAGGGGTACAGTCCGGAATCCAGCACCTGGAATTCGGAATCCACAGCGTGGAATCCAGAATCTAATACTGTCCTGGATTACCTTACATGGGGCGACTAGATCTTCTCGGGTGCATATTCCACTTCTTTCTCTCTATTTTGAATTTCCGAGTTACGTAGCGCCGAGTTGGTTATGATAATTACATAACGCCGATTTGGTTATGATAATTACATATCAGGAAGCGTGAGTAAAGTAATTGTTTTAGTAAAGACGCACTCAGAATATAACTTGAGCATCTCTTTATTATTTTGGTTTGACAACGAGCGGAAAACAATAGCAGCCTCCGTTCTTAAAATAACAATAACATGCTTTACAACTTCGTGAACATGCATGCCTGCATGATCCGATAAATGATTAAAAAAAAATGAACTTTGCGTATTTTTCGATGTTCTTCAATGGAAAAGTGGATGATTTGAAAGTTTACATAGCTTTACACTTTCTGAAATTACTCAAAATGAAAAGTTTTCACCTGAATGGGCCGAAAAGATCGTGTTTACCTTCCGGGAGGCGAGTGAAGAAAGCAGTCACTAGCCAATGTTCAGCCGATCAGTAGGCTATGAAGTAAATCTAATTCTGTTTTAACTTAAATGAAACAGATAGTCTATGGCCGTAGCTAAATAGAGGAAGTTTTTTTAAGCTTTTAAGGCGTGTAAATTTAGCGATGGAAAGTAAAATCGTCGCAGTCAATTTATGGTTTGCGAGTTTTTTGCTAGCTCCTGATCTAAACTAGGTGATTTTGTCCACAATAAATTTATTCCACAGTTGACCCCCTGGTATTACTAATTCTGACGTGATTTTTCTTCGATCGATTGTTGTAAATCGCCTTAATTTCTTTTACTTACTTTGGACTGTAGTTGCTGAAGGGTCTCTTGAAGATTATCGCTGCAGTCTCTGTTGGTGACGGTTAACTTGATGTTGAATTTATCATCAGATACAACTTTAGAGAGAAAAAAATTCAAAAATTCACATCCGTAACATACACAAACACATACACACATATGTGAATGTTTTTTACTTTATGAGTTCTACTTTCATCCACGAGAGACCATGTTTTAAAAAAAATTCCAATTATTCTGTTATTTCATAGTCTTTGTAACATTGTCAACATTAAACACGAGCCGCATTTCAAAATCGCTACGTTTCATAACATTGGATCAAATCTACTTACTGAGGTGAAACCATTTGAAAACCACGTTTAATTCATTTTCGACTTTGCAGCGATACCAACCAGAGCTGGACTCTTTTACTTGAAAAATCGCTTTACTGGGATTATCTTCAGAATTCCAATTCATGTCGACATCGTCCTTTGTCCAGGTAACTATTGGTGTTGGGTAACCGTCTTGATAACACGAAAAGCTAACCTCTTCTCCAGGTTTCTTACTAAATGTCTGATTTCCAGGGTTTGTGATCACCGCTGGATCTTTGATTCAAAAAACAAACAAAACAGAAAAACAAGAAGAAAATCAATGTTTTTCATTGTGTAACAGGCATACAAAGTGAAAATCCAATAGCAACGAACAGTAATACGCAAGTTATAGTGCTGAATTATGGCAGAATTGAGGCAGTTCAGCCAGGAAACTAAATGTATGTTGCTAAGTTTTACTTTGCCGAAATAAGTAAACGCTTTCACGGCAAATTCCTTTTCATAAGTAACGCAAATCTGATCCAAGGTGAAATTCAGCCCTTGTAACTTGTCTATAGAAACGTTTGAAGTGACCAACGTCACAATAACATTGCTCTGGTAATATGAGATCCGCAGATTTAAAATCTTCAAATATAGAATCCAATCCCTTGCTTTAAGGATTATTTTTATGACCATGTGATAAATTTTCAATTTTGGAAAAGATTATATCTGATGGGACTGAGTTAATTTCAGATCGATAGACGAATTAACAGAAAAGTCCAAAAAGGTGTCATTTCTTTAATAGGAGTATAAGCACAGACATAATTGGAAGACACATAACGACACATCAATTTTCATCCACGGCGTTTCACAGGTATTCGCATTACGTAAGTTCACGCGAAGTTTCCACTTTCTTTCTTTTCCGCGTTCATCCTTTCTCCCGTGTCAAACTCGAAAAGAGAATGGAAAAAATAAAAATATGAAATAAAGATAAACAATGAACGAGTCCGTCGCTTTCAGCATACTTTGTCGGCCGATCAAACGTTCACTCTTCCAAATTAGCGGCTGTTGATTTGCTTTATCCAAATTCACTAATGCTTCTCCCTGAAGAGGCCGACTTTCAGTCCCTTACAGTCACTGCTAGGGATTTCGTGAAAAAGTCACAATCAAAATCACTCCATAGCTGGATCATTTTCTTGTTTTTAACAGACGCATTCTCTATGATTTCTGAGATAACATTTATTCAAATTATCGATCCTCCAGATACAATGTTGTCTCCCGTGATTCAAATACTCGTGCGACTAAAATACTCCTAGGAATTAAAAGAACTCCATTAGTGACATGCCGTGAACTTGGAATCTGCATGATTTTAATCTTAATTGCTTTATGCAAGTCTTTCGTGTTTACTCGTTTATGTAGCTTATTTATTCACTTTTGCATATCACTCTTATACTTGTTGCATATTTAGGAATCAAATTATTAAAACCTTAAGGACTAGTTATTTACATAAAGTCTAACCCAAGCCGCCGTTTTACGCAGGAGGGCATCAGAGATTCTCTATGAGGGGGTTAATTCAATTAAATATAACTCCTTATAAATTAGCTTTCGGTCCTCTTCACACTGTTCATGAAAATAAATGTTCAAACAACAAGTTCGGCTCAATTGAAGATGGCTTAGAACGCGGTTTTGCTAAACAACGGCTAAACTATGTTTACATAACCGGCCTTAAGTCTTCGTTGGTAAAACGTTGTCGCTACTTTACACCAATTTAATAATCTGGTTCTATGGCTAAAGTACCTCGTCCATAGTGCCTTAAAGGTGATCTGAAAAGCGTCGGAGCCTCGAAAGAAAGGAAGCGTTCCAAAGAAACGTAACATTTTGTTTCGCATGCAATCTCCCTACACATCGAACAGTGTATTAATTATGATGACGGTGGATGTTTTACAAGCCCTTTTTGGGAAGTCAAGGAATGAAATTTATGCCGGTCATGTGCTTGCCACAAGACGTCAACATTTACCCCTTTGTTCAACTGTATGTACAGCTACCAATGAAACGCCACACGGCGCTTTTTTGGTTTCTCTCGATAATCCTATTCTGGTGCCAGCTACACCTGGACCCGTCTACATGAGGCGTCAGGTTCGCGCCAACAAGACGAAACCTGGTAGAACAAGTGGGAATGCTCCGCACAAACCCTCACTACGTCCACGTGCGGTATCTTGGCGACAGGGAGACTACGGTGGCCACTAAGCACCTTGCACCTCTGGGCCAAACCAAATTTTTATTAGCTCTTAACATGCTCTAAAAGCAACGGAGAACACATACCATGGGGAGGGCAATACTGAAACACGCATGACTCTACCTGTTCACCGTTCTGAACGGGTCCGTCGTTCAGTGATCAGACCATATCTTTGCCATATCTTTGAAGAGGTGAATGTTATATGCCGTAATTAAAATACTCCGTGGGATTAAAATACTCCATGCAAAGAACTCTACCAGTGACATGCCGCGAACTATGAATCTGCACAAGTTTAAAGAGGTTCGCCTATGTCTTTTGAGTTTTATGTCGTTTCTATAGCTTATGAATTTATTTTTGCATATCACTCTAGTACTAGTTGTATATTTAGGAATCTGGGTATTAAACCCTTACATCTTCAAAGGTAAGACGTTGTCTCTACTTTACAACATACAATTACTTTGCTGTGGGAAAGAAGAGTCCCTTTCCATAGAAAAGCGACAGAATTTTTAGCGAATCTTGACTGTTCTCTGAACCAACCTGTAACGAGACTTACTAATAAAAGGCTTTAATATTCCCGCCATTTCCATCTTTATCCCTCCTATAAACAGCCAGCATTAGCGGAATCGTCACCGATGTCCTTCGTGAGTCAACTGCACGTTTAAGTAATACTGTAAAAAACTGGGCAAGTAGATGAAAGCAATCTAAGATAATTTGGTTTTATCAACTTGGTTGATGTTGTGAAATGGCCACAGTAAAGAGATTCTAAAGTTGACATTTCCAATGATAGCCCTTTGTGAGAGCGAATCGAAACATTATTATCAAGTCGTCTCAATGGACCTCAGCGGGATCATAAATGCTTTCGAGAACTGATGAGAAACCGTCGCCAAATTGTAACAAAAAAAACAAATGGTGAGCTGATTCATCAAAACAAATCTCTGAACTGAGAAGACATAAAAAAGGGGAAAAGTATTTAACGTTAAATAGTAATGCACAGTGTATAACTATTTTACCTACATACTTACAGTTCACTATAATGCTGGCTGTAGCTGTTGCAGGTGTTCCCACTCCATTACTAGCTATGCACTGATACTGGATTCTGCTGTTTGCTGTCCCAGGTCTGGTTACATTCACGACAGCGAGCAGCGAGGCATTAGATAGAAAGTCAGAACTGCCAACCTTAGTCCATTTTATGTCGGGTTTTGGTTTGCTAGACGTAGCACATGTCAAATTCAAGTTGCTCCCTTCGAGGACAGTTTTTACAACTGGTAAAACTGTTACGTTTGGAGTATCTGATAAAAGATGAACTCCCCAATGAATACCGCTAAAGTTATGATTTCATATGAGAAATCATTATTATCATACTACTTATAAAAATTTCAAAAGGCCAATATTTTTCCATGAAATAGAAAAGCACCGCATTGAAAATTTTAATGCTATGAATGACCAGAGGCACATCGAATTTGAGCATCGGTAACTCGGCAGTTATGAGCCATCTTTATGGCTTTACAAGACAGTACTATTAAATGCATTGGGAAACATCTAACCAGATGTGAAACATCCTACCACTACCATCGGAATGAAAACCAAAAAGGCAGGGTCAGTTTTCTCTACCAAGGAAAAATTAGCCGGCAGAGCAGGCGTGAATTAACAAGGGAGTGCTTAATATTTTCATAGGGAAGATTATGGCCGCCATCTTTGATTTTAATGGCAGGGTAAGGCTGGGAAGAGAGAGAAATTTATATTAAAGGGAGTGAAATTTTCCCGCCCCCTTTCCTCGCCGCCGCCTCCATCTCCAAATCAAACATGGCCGGTTGAATAAACGATCGTGAGCTTGTCAACGTGAACTTGTCCCTATAAGTACCATTCTAAGACGCCTGCACTAACACAAGTATTAGCAGAGGATCTTAGCACTGTACTTTACAAAACAACAATGCTAACTATTGTCTTCATGCAAAGACGTATCGAAGTAAACTTACCAACAGCTGCTACAATGACACTAGCATTCTTTCCTGTGCCAACTTGGTTGAAAGGAACACACGTGTAAGAACCATCAGACATCACTGAAACATGAAATATCCCTGAGCCGCTGGTCATGATGAGGTAACCATTGAAATACAAATGAAATTCAACTTCAGGACTACCATCAGTTTGGCAAATTAAACGAAGGTGACTTCTGCGAAGCACTGTGGTGTTCCTGGGAATTGAAATGAGTTTTGTGCGAGCAGGAGTATCTAAATAAAAAAAGGAATAAGTGTGTCAATCTGACACCGATAGAACTCCTAAGACTGTTGTATTTTCTTCCTGCAGCGGAGAGAATAGCTGGTTTTTATATTCGTTTTACAGGTCATGCAAGACTCTTGGGTAAAAAAAGAACCTCGAGAAAGAAGTCTGAGAAATGATCGCCATTGTATAAAATTAGTCGATAGCGTAACAACGCGCTCACTTATAAAGTGCTCTGTTACGGCAAGTCAGAACGCGCGCTATATAGAAAAGCTACAGAGTTCACACGATCAAATACTTACAGTGCACTGTCACTGCTAGTGCTCCTTTTGTTCCATTACCATAAAAATTGAGCGGAATGCAGCTGAAGATTACCATTCTTGCTCTTTCATTAACAGAAGTTATAATCACAGCATCGTTGTCTGCACCATTGATATACTCGTTACCTTTGTAAAATCGATATTTTGCAGGTGGATTGGCCTGTGCGCTGCAGGTTATACTGAACGTTTCATTCACAACAACGACGTTGTTAGTCAGATTAGTTGTCACAATGGTGTTTACTGGGTGGTAGTCTATAATGAATTTAAAAGAAAAACGCCCTTCTGGTTGAGCTAAGGTAAGTTTTATACCCTTGCAGATCATTGTCTACTCTAAAAATACATAGCTTATTTTTTACCTTGAATCTGGCATAACGGTGCGCTACAATATATCTCACCTTAATTTTTAAACTCCAACAAAGAATAAAATTTTGTGAAAAGTAGCTGAATTTGTTTTGTCAGATATTTCTGATATACCTACGGCATTGAAATTGGTAAATAAGCCTTTCATTGTTTTCATAGCCTATATAAATTGTTGATCGGAATATTTCGACTACTTAAGAGCTAATGTCAACATGCATCAGACAAACAGCGGCAAGTCACCCAAAATTTGCTTTCACACCTACTTTCATATTTTGTAGCTCAATATGTCCTTATAATTGTGGTGTAGTTTTTATGTGAAAATATCTTTTAGTTTTCGAAAAATTAGTATTTTAGTTTTACCGCTCAAGTATGCAAATTCTCACCGTGAATACTACCGAGTTGTATGACCTCATGCAACGAATTCCCTCGACTCAGGTATTTCTTTCAACATAGTCCTTTGTTTTATCATCTAAACTTAATCCCCTGTCATTATTGAAGCTGGCAAAGTAATATTTATTTTTTGGTGAATATTTTTGTACGACATACCTTTTTTATGTCGAAAAGTAGCATCAAGACAAAGACAGTTTTAACAACGACCGAATACAGGCACAAAAGGTCGTCCAGAATGAGTGTTTCGCTCTGGAATGAAAACCCCCTTCAAAAACTCATTAACTCGTTAACTCGTTTAAGTTTAGGTAATAAAACAAAGGATCATGTTGACAGAAATACCGGAGGTCGAGAAAATTCGTTGCATGAGGTCACACAACTCGGGTAATATTCACGGTGAAAATTTTAATATTTGAGTTGTCGAACGAAAAAAATTATTTCTCGAGAACCAAAATATTTTTCCACATAAAAACTACACCACAATTATAAGCACATATTGGTCTACAAAATATGATAGTAGGAGTGAAAATTAATTTTGGGCGACTTGCCAAAATATGTCAAATTTGTTCGATGGATGCCGACATCCTTACCTAGTCCAAGTGCTATTTTGGCGCCGGGGTCAAAAAAATATATTTAGTGAAGGTATCGTCGCACGACTTGAAAATGTAGTAATTACATCATTCAGGTGTAATTTTTTTATTTGTTTTCTGGAAGAATGATATTAAGCTAAATGATGAAATAAATAGGAAAATTTTCCAGTTGAGAGGTTTTGTAACTCTGTGTAACCTCGGGCAATAAGGAGTAAAGGCAAATAGTTCAAAATTAACTTACTCTGCACAAAAACGTAGACAATCCTGCTCTCAAGGCTTCCAACACCATTACTGGCAGTGCACTTGTAGCCCCCTTCATCTTGTTTACCACTAATGATGAGAGGGAAAGACACAGCTTTGTTGTCAGAAACTCTTGTCCAGGTGATATTTGATGTTGGGTTACCATCAGCCACGCATGTTGGATTTAATGCGTCACTTTCATTCAGGGTCTGATTACCAGAGGTGTAGTTGATCTTTGCTGCATCTGTCAAAAAATTATCCTAGAAAAATTAGTTACTTGAAACTTTTACAATTTGAGAAGCCATGCTTATTGTCATTTAAATGGAATCTTAAGAAAAGTTCCCCAAAAACCAACCCCAACCTTCACATTTCCCTTTCTTGTCCACCATCCAACTAAAAGGCACCGGAATAGAACACATTTTCATGTTCTCTTCAAGTAACTATACAGTAGCAACGTCCAACCTCTTCCCCACATCCATCCTTTCAAGCCATTGATATATTATCAATGCAATTTTCCTGACTGCGAGGCTTTTCCCTAACCTCTCCCTTTCCTGTCTTAGATCTTCATATCAAGTCTCTCCACTGTCTGCCAAACATCTCTTTAGCTCTGAGAATTCGTATTTAAGGGGGCATTACAGTTGGTTCATGGTAAGATTTTGGTAGCTCATTTAAAACGTAGGCAACTTAAGACTGCAAATGGCTACTGATATAGCACAATTGTTAAAGCATTGAAAAGAACTCGAGGTTTTATTATGACGCAAGAAGGTCGTGTTGCGGAAGATTTGTCTCGCATGCAAAACAGAAAACCTGCCGCATCCCACATATCTATAAGTACCTTGTTCCACGAGAGAAAGATGATTCAAGGATATAGTGAATGATTGACACTCAACCAATAATTACATATTAACAAATAATCATATTAGCAATAATAATAATAATATGATACTAATCATAACAATAGTAACAGTAATAATAACTTATAGGGGCTAGCTCAAGAACATCACTGTTCCTCTACCGCTCTATCCTTTAGGCTCCAATAATAATTAACCTATGCTTCTTTCAATTTTTCAAAAATTATTTTCTTATTTCATTGCCATTCCATTTTTGTGACACTTTTGTTTCATACACCCCTTTGAACATTTCTGCAAGGAAAACTGTCTTTTCTCACGCGCCATCCTAAAATGACTGTGAGATAATTATTGTTTGGTTCGGAGTACTACAGTTAAAGTGGCTTCGGGAAACAGAGTGATCACGTGCTGATTCAGAGTAACATTCGTAGCGATTCGAAGAAATCGCCACCAAGCGTTAAACGATCGAAAATTTTCCGAAACGAGCAAAAAGCCAAGAGCGAGAAATATCGCGTAAAACTTAGCAGAATTCGTTATTGAATAAGAGGACGTTTGTATTCTATTGTTACACCCGCTCACCGTGATTCACTGAACAAGACATCGTTACGGCTTCGCCTTCATAAGAGAGAATAGCCATGAAATCATATTTAACTAACTGTTTAATCAAATTAGCTCAAACTTGGTAAGAAATACACCAAGGCAATTGGTCACCACGTGACATATTTAGTGTTCGCATATTGTTTATTTCTGTGGAATGCTTTTTTTCAGGGCCCCTCTCTTTTTTGTAATTTCCTTTTAAAAGACTCACTTTACGTATAAAACCAGTTATACTTCGGGTAAAGCAGTCTCACTTGGTGAATTCGTAGATAATTACATAAAGAATGTCTGTACCAAATTTGGTGATAATAGCTTATATACTTTTTAATAATTATGAGGGGCTAACAAAATGACCTCGAAATAAGTCTTTTCCGGAAAAATGAAATTGAAACCCATATGTCAAATGTCATTGCAACAGCTAATAACTCTCTATGATGGCCTTTTACGCATCACGGCACACCTACTCGAAGGTGTGTTTAGGTTTATTTGCTTTCTCTTTTTGCAACACTTTACGCACCTATGTTTTGTCAAATCCTCCAGCTTCGTAGGTTATTCTATCTAGGGTTACACAAAACCTTTCTTCTCTCGGCTTACCTTTTCTTAAAGCAAGTCGTTATTGTTTGTATTTTTCGTGACCCCTGCACTTTGTATGTTGAATTCTACTAATATCTCTTCTTCCTGTTTCCTTCCAACTATGTTTGCTAGTTTAGATATCAGTTTTCTTCACAAAATTAATTTTATTTGTAGCCCCACAAATGAAGAACAAAGCTGCAGGCGATACAGCCATAAGAATTTATCTTCTTCCATGCCACCTGAGCTTGAAACACTTGTTCCACACCAATACATTGACAGGCTCATTTATATTTAGGTTGAATCCAGGTAAGTAACTAATGAGGATCGAGTACTGACTCACTCAAACAATAATAGGTCTTTTCAAGGGGTTCCTTGAAAACACTATACAGTTGATATGACTTGTCTGGAAAAGGCAATACTCTTTTGAACTTTGACCATGAGTAACTTGGACAGTATTACTGCTTTTTGGCTCGAAAAGTTTAGGAAGTTATACAGGTCAGTTTTTTTATTTTTTTAGTTTTTTCTTCCCACGCTCTCTCACTTGTCGAGCAATATACAATCAAAAATGTTTTACATGTAAACCTGAGTTAAGAATGTAAATAAATTTCATTGAATACTTTAATTTTTAGTCAGGATTTTAAAATTTTTAGTATTTATTTCATGTTAGTTGCCTCAATTTTTGCTTAAAATTCCAAGTAATTCATAAACATTCCTGAAAATCCTATGAGTTTCTAGCAAACTTTTAGATTTACAGCTTTTAGGGAAAGTCGTTGGTGCTCTGAGTTGGAATTCCTAGGAATTCCTGGGAATTCAAGGTCCTGTTGGCTATTAACTCGGAATTTCTGGGAATTTCTAGGTCTTTAGAACCAGTGTTGGTATAGTTGGGAATTCCTAGGAATTCCCATTTCGAATTTAGGAAATACGTTTTTTCCTACAAATTGCATATACATGAAGCTCTGTTTTAAACCTATTTTAAGCGTATGTTTTAAACCTATTTTAAGAGTATGTATATCCTATTTTTTCTAGTGTTTTTCCTATTTTATCCCTGTTTTATGTCTTTTTTGTCTCTTAGACCTATTTTTATAGGTATTTTATAGGTATTTGATTCCTATTTTTTAAACTTTTTTCCTCCTTTATTCCTATTTTATGTATATTTTAAATCTATTTTAAATGTATTTATATCCTATTTTTCCCTATTTTTGTGTATTTTTTCTCTATTTTATCCCTGTTTTATCTCTATTTTCTTTTATAACTAATATTTCATTAATGCTATTTTAATCCTATTTTATCATCAAATCGCATACACATTTTCTCTATTTTAAAGCTGACTATACAGTAGTTATGACTTGCCAACCAGACTATTTTTTTACTATTTTTTGTTTCAAAATAATAGGTTTCAAATAGTTAGAAAAATAACTTTAAAATAGTCTGAAAAAATAGAGAAAAAATACACAAAAATAGAGAAAAATAGTTTAAAAATAGGTATAAAATAGATATAAAAAAGTACTATTTTTGGAAGAGTGTACACATTGTATATGCTTCTTGCATTTGTTGGCAAAAATAGTTAAGGTTGTTAGGAAAGCAAACAAACAAATGAACAGAAGACAGTAAACATCAGAGAATACTAAACAAGGGAAACTTGATTTGTACTAGCTAATTTCTTCTATTGCCCTCGTGTTTTTCATCAAATAAAATTTAATGAGTTGTGGTGTTTGCCTGCAAAGTGCCAAATTGCCGGTATGGACTTGATTCTTCTCAACCGCTAAAAGATAGACACTAAAAATAGATGCTCCGAAGACAAAGTGCACATTATCAAAAAATCACATTGACGTAATGGCATGATTGATTTGTGGTATCTAGAATGACAGAAGTGCAGGGAAAATCAATTTGATTCAGTTAATTATTTGAATATGTGAGTAACATTTAATGTTTTCAGCTGTAACAGGATGATCAAGCCGAAGATTGCCTCTAAAAGGAGTGAACTCCACTGTAACAATTAGGTGACTTATTTGGAACGTTACGCACTTGGTTTTTTGGGGCAATTAAAATGTTAGTCCCCATGCAGGAACCTTCTACATGACCAGTCATATGCTATGAGATGACTGAGTGAGTGACAAAAATTAACGATTTCCTGTAAGCATGAACGTTTGGGAGAAGTTATGGTGGTGATTGACCCTCTTTTTGCTAGGATGCATAGGGTCTCATGATTGTATAATGTATATCTTTTAACTTTCAAACTTTCAACTTTGTATTAATTGTTACTGTTTACCATATCTATTTCTTTGTACCTTAAGCCCTCAAAAGTTGAAGCAGGTGAGTCAATAGCCTGACTACTTTTGTTTAAAAATTGTGATTTTTTAATTTTGCTGTGTAAGTTACCACATTGTAACATGTAATATTGTTATTTAGATTGCAAATTAAATACTCTTGCTGAAGCTTTCATTAACGCATGGTGTTCCTTACTACTACCCATACCCAAACTAAACATTGATACAAAGGATTGGTCACAAGATATGTGAGGGCGGGAATCTGGAAGAGCAAGGATCCTCCTTTGATTAGCACTGAAATTAATGGGGACCCTCCAATTTTAATTCATGTTTTTACTTTGACCTGCCTCCTCCCCTGTAAGGTTTATGGCACATAGATGAAGAAAAAATTTTTTGTATTTGTAGACATGAAAGCTAAATTAATTGCTGTTCACATAATGCACAAAGCAAGAAATATAAATGCCTTAGCTTCATATGTTTAAAAATTAAAAAAGGAAGTTGTGCAGACCATATCTTACTTTTTATCCTCCTCTAGATATTTATTGACATAAGATAGTTACTATCAGTCTCATTCGCTCTTCCTTTTCACTAAGCTTGTGGAAAAATGATAACCTCCGTATTTCTTTAAATGAAGAAAGGAAAGCCTGCCCGCTTACCACAGATAGATCTTTTGCGCATCATTAGTACAAACCTGGTCTAATTTGTACATGAAGGTGATTGTTCCAGGTAGGCTAACCTTAAAAATTAGATGTGAAAATTTCTTGAACCTGTTTTTGTATGTCTTGAATGGTTGACTCAATTTTACCCCACTAACCTAAACCAAATTGTATTTTCTTTTGAATATTCTTAGATCTCTTAGTATCATTAATATTCATGTAATTCAAATAATTACATGAAATTTTTCAGATGTATGGCACATTATTTTTTCCTCTGATCCTCTTAACATTTTATTGTGTGGAGGGACTGGTATTGGCTATTAAGGATAGTCAAATTAAAGTTTTGTGCATAGCCTATGCATCAACTTTATCTAATAAAATATTGTATCCTCCTTATAACTAGTCTATCAGAATAAGAATGAGTTACCAGGCACAAGTTTTCAACTTATGTAATATAGCCAATAACAATCAACTCAACTTTTAAAATAGAGAGAACACTTGACTGATGTTTGAAATTGATTTTTGTGATGTAAAAATGAAATCCAGGTATTATCTTAAGTTTTCTTAAAAAGACACCCACATTATACGCAGTTACAGGAGAGGTTACCAAATAAAATAACGGAAAAAGTCTCAAATAGATGGCGTATTGTTTTTTGGACTCATTGTGCTCGTCGTGTATACACTCCAATAGATCAGTGATGTGTAAACGCAAAGTAGTTTACCATTTTTGGCTCATTTTCCCAAACCTACATTATTAGTCACGCTCGATAGAATATACTTTGAACTGATGCTTACATCATACACTTCATCTGAAGAAGAAAACATTTCCTATCTTAGAAAAACATCAGGCACAATGACGAAGGTCTTAGGCTGTTTTAAGATGCCGCTGACTAACATGTGTGTTTCTAGACCTCGTCAATTCCTCTTTAGTTTAAATCTATCAAGTGGAGGTTGAATTATTGTCACCTCGCACTGCGCCATGTAGTTGATGAGGATTTGAGTAAGCCGCAACCTATAGAATCTTCACAATTCCAGAATGAATGAAAGAAATAATGCAGATGTATATTCTATAAGGTAAACATAACTTTCACGAAGATTTTGGAGTAATCGTCGATTAATAATTAGGATTCATTTCTCAACGTAGTAATTCAGGAAGAGTTAATATTTTGAGAAATCGATAATTTTCCCCAAATTACAATATCACCTTAGATTTTGGTCTCCTCTCCTTCTTAAACCGTTTTAAATATGTTTTGCAAAATGTTAATGTTTAGGGAGATACTATTTTGCGAAATGGACTATTTTCACCCTTCAAACACAATGTCTTTCTTTTCACAAAAATATGCTTCTAGGTCTACATTACATTATAGTACACTCTCAAAGATCTGGGTCACCGCCTCTTTCGCTATCCATGTAGAATTGTTTTCGCAAAGAATTAATTTTAGAACATTCAATATTTCGCGAGATAGACTATTTTCACTCAGCGATAACGATGAAGCCATTCTCGTGTAACACAATAGGTTTGGTTATGTATTAATTTGTAATTTTTAATTTCATTTTCGTAACATGAAAAGGGACATAAAACTAGCCAAAATGATTGGATTGTCCTGGGTTGCTATTGGCAATAAAAAATAAGCAATCGATTAGCCTTCAAAAACGGATGTTTTTAGCGGCGCAAACGTAACCAAGTATAAAATACACATATATTCTGAAACTAGATGAATCGAGGTATAATTTAAGAAAAAACAAAAATTTCAATTATTCTTAAAAATCCAACCGTGATGCCCTTTTAAAATCAAAAAGCATCTCCACGTTGATATTTTCCTCTCCCCCCAACAATGACCTTTCTGGTTGAAAATGTATAAATATTGCAGTAAGAAACTCACTTTGGGTCACTCCTGAGTTCGAAGTTGAGAGGGTGGAAGAAAATTTCCGCTCCTTGGCCATCATTTTCTTCCCGTAGGAATATTCTTTTTTATAACCATAATATCGTAATTAAGATTCTTCTAGAAAGGCATGATGAATCTATCTGGAAACACCCAACATCGGTGACCATACAGCAAACTAGCCTAATTTATGTTTTTTTTAGCATGCGTCCGGTAAGGGCAGTGAGAGCTTTAGGTTGTTTATTAGAAAATATCAGTTAATCGGGCAAAGCCTAACAAAAACACAGGGTATAAGTAATGGGAAACTTGTAAAGGTAAATAAACGGACATTTAACATGGCAGGCGAAGTGAAAAGTAACATTGCTTGGTGATATTTTCAACCGTCGCCAAAGAACGGCCTCAAGGTAAAAATGAGAAACGTCTTTAGCCGGAGGCGGGTGGTTTACGATGTTTCTTGAGCTCTTCCAACATCATGCGTGGTTTATAGTACCAGTACATCGTTTGAAAGTGTGGTTTATTGCTTAAGTATACTGTAAAGAAAAAGACTGGTTTCGAAAATCATTTTAAATGAAAAGGTAGTTTTCGAAATTAAAACTGAAATAAAGTTTGCTTTGTATTTTTGACCAAAAATAACGCTCCATGCTGTCCGCCTACTCTAATCTAAAAATTTAGTCATATTAACGCTCTTTCTCCGACACTACTGTGCACCATGTGAGAGAGAAAGATAGTACTTTAACTAAAACTATGCCCGTACAAAAATTGAATTCTTCTACGGGCTATACTTAGGTATTATCTTGTTTAAGTCACTGTATTAAATACAAATGCTATGTTCGATTAAAAGTATTAGTAAATGAATAAACTTAAAAAATAAATCTGGGTAAAAGACCCTTAAATAGGTAATCCATTTTTTACCTCGCGTTGCTCTCTCTTTCTTTTTGTGATAAGTTCGGCATGACGAGCTAATTAATTGCCGCACTATCTATCTCTAAGAAGCGTTGGCTTAGAAGTGTTTTATATTTTGGCCCTCTCCAGTAAATAGTTTTCTTTTTCGAGGTAAAATTGGAGAATAAAGTGTTCGAAGTACTTATCTTGAAACACCTATAAACCATGAATATCGCTTAACGTTCTTCTATTCACGAAAATGCACCTCACGGCCGCACACGACCACAACCATTTCTGTGTTAGGGCATAATTAGGCAAAAAATCCCTGTGCCTCTACCATGAGTCAGGCTTCGCCCCTAAAGTTACTGAAAAGTTAAAAAGTTAAAATCATTTCCACTCACATTTCACTGAAATCTTGACTTCGTCTCTAATCGGATTTAAGTTCACGTCGTCGGGACTCACAGTCAATTCATACGTTCCGCTGTCTAATCTTTGCGAGCGGACTATTGTCATCGTTGATTGACTATCTGTTAAATTAAAGAAGAATCGATCTTGGAAGTTATTTGGCACCTGAATTGTGCCTCCACTCCTATATCTCGCAACTCTTTTTACAGAAAGCGAGGGAGAATCAGGGGTGAAAATTATTTCTACTTCATCCAGAGGAGTACCACCAAGAATGTATGTCCACTGAAGGGTGATGTTGTAATTTTCCTCTACATCCAACGGACTTGAAGGAGTCGAAATAAAGGATGACGCTTGCTCTTAAAGAAAAAAGAAAACAAAATCATTGCTGAGAAAGTCCAATTAACAAGGTGGTCTACCTCTGAAGTCTTGAAGAAAGAAAAGGAGCGTCACTCTTACAAAGTTTACTGATTCAGCATGGGAGGGCAAAACATGCTAATCATTTCAAATTAAGATAAATCCTAAGGGCTTAACGCTCTGTGAAAAAGAACTCTTTAGAATAAGAGTAGTGTTTCATACTGTTTGGATAAATAACTTAGCTATTAGATAATCTGGTTAGTACACCCTTCATAGCGGTCACGTTATTATCTTTATGTATCATTGTATATAATTAAGTTCATGTGTGGGTGAAGACATTTGTCCTATTATGAATGACGTAGAATCAAAAGGAAACCTTTTCTTAGTCGAAAAATTCGACCACTTAACAAAAAATTAAGTGGTATAATAGTTTCCAAAAAGGCCTTTAGACTATTCTTAAAATTAAAATGAATTAAAATCAAGTCTCTGACCTTCTGCCGATCCACAGCATCATCAGGGATAGAAAATATTCTGTAATACGAAAAGGACATTACAAAGGATCTGAAAAATGGTCGTGTTGTGGATCCTTTGAGCCCCAGATATGTTGACAGCAAATCAATCAGTTAATGCCTTTAACTTCAACTTCGTACTTCATATCACATCGTAAACAATTAGAACAAAAAACAATATTGTTTGGTTTGCACCAGAACTCAAATGTTTTTTCTCTTTGGGCAAAGATGCTTCCTATAAGCACCAGAAAGAAATTCAACAATAAAATTCCGAGTGTCAAAAGGTGAAGATCGATTGCAATGGAGATTGCTCCGAAAGCTTACTTAAACTTACGGAATCCCCTGCCTCCTCAGCGTCACTGACGATGGATCAAGATTTCCCGGGAAAAGTATCGTATTGCAGACACGTTTTGTTATTTCGATCGCTCAGTGATCCGTTGAGGAGGACGACACAATGATGGGCAAAGTTGCCAAAAACAAAGGAAAAACCCGCGGCAAAAAGGACACACATCGGTTAGATAGAGGCGGGCGGCGACTTCATCTGGACGCCAGGGTGGAGTGGAGTACCAGTTGCCTTCATCAAGGATTTTCCTATTTCTACAGAATGGTATTCTTTCTCTCTTCTTTGGCCTTTTTTTTCTCTTTTTTCATTACCCAATGTCCTTTTTCTCCTCCTGATATTTCCATGAGCAAGGATTTTTATCCATAGGAAATAAGCTTCCACGTGCGCCATGTAAACAAAGTATTCGACTAACATAAGAAACGAGCTCCACGATGAGCGTTTGCTGCGAAAATTCTACCAAAGGGATTCGGCCATATCCGAGATTAGACACCTTCCTGATTTCTTAGCTTTTAATTGAAAATACGTCAATCTGAATAAATCGGACGATTTTGAAGATTTTCTTTTTTTTTTTTTTGGAAACATTTGAAAATATCTGACTTCAATTTTATGTCAAATAAAAGATTCTTTCTACCTCTAAAGGTGGGAAGTAACCTTAAAGAGCATAAAGTCATTACTTGTTACCCCGTTCCTCTATTTAGTATCATATCCATAATTTCAGTTCACTGATGCAAAGTACAGAAATCACTTCTGATTGGACAGGAAAGAAAGTTTCTTAACTTATTTACGTTCTTTGAAAAGCACGCTATCATTCTTGTCGTCCTCGTCCGCTAAAATTTTACATTGTTTCAATGACAGATGGACCCAGCCACCAGTGTTGATGTTAATTAATTGAGTCAATCAGTCAGCCCATGAGTTTAACTGCTCCTGCGGCTCGAGCATCACATCATATCGTACACAATCGAAACAATACACAATATTGTTTGGTTTGAACCTGAACTCGATTTTCCTTTTTTGTCCAACAATGCTCCGTATAAACTCTACAAAGAAGTTATGAGGTAAAACTTTAACTGCTACTATAAGGCTGGAGGCAGTTTAGTGATAACTATTACTAGTGTAATAAATATACATGATAAAGAATGAAAAGCTGGCCTCAATAAAAAAAAGATACTTACCGCAAGCACGAATAACAGAACAATGATGGAGATGATGTAGAACAACGGTGGCAAAAATTGCCTATTTGAAAATGAGTAACCGATCAAACTTAAACAGATGAAGTGGTTTGAGAAAGCTCGTGGTAGTGTGTATAGTTTTGGGCGGCCCTATTTTATGACTTCAATTTAACTTTAATAACACTGCATGTAGAACGAATCCGCCAAAAATAATAGTGATATTGCCAATATTAAAAGCTACCAACAGAAACATTTGGGCTTACGGTGTGGTTATAAAAATATCTTTCACGGACTGATGAACCCGCACTTTCTCACTCGCGAACGGAAATAAAATTCATGTAAAACAATTGTGCATTGTACGATAAGAAAGTCAGACAGATCCTAGAGAGGTCTGAACTAATTAATCTTCTTATGAGGCACATTAGCTTCCTTTTTCTCAAAGAAGGTGAGTGTTAGAAATTAGTTCGAATTAGCTTCCTGTTTAGTCGATAGCGTGACATAAAAAAACATGGTTACCCCGTTAAAGGCACTTATGCATAAATTTTGGGTTTCTAGCGCGATCAATCGTAACTGTAAAATTTGATAACTTTGTCACATAAAATGTTAATTGTTATTGATCGATGACGTTTACAGTCATGATACATCCCTAAAAGAAGAAAGGTCACCATTGAAGTGTAATCCAGAGCGAGCCTAAGCTAGTTTCAGACGAGAGGACGCTCAGTAGTTTCAGTGTTTGTGTTCAGCTTTCGATAAGTCTGACCCTTACTGATTATTTGCTTATTTGGCTTCGTCCGGCAATGATACCGACGATTGAACATTATAAATGCGACCTTATCACAATATAAGGGCGATATATTCAGTGTATTTTCTGTAGTCTATCAGTTTGGTATAATTAAGGACCAAACTGTTTGACTGTCTGATACATTAAATATTCCTTGCCCACGTCAACTTATTTAGCATTCTTGCAAGACAGTGACTTACCTGAGAAGTGAATCACACCAAGAAATGTGATCAAATATGAGATAAAACCAAATTCCATTCCGGCCAATTCAGTGCAACTGGTGGCTAAGGAAGAAGTGAGTATTAGCATTTATATCACAAGAGCCGTCATCATAATTTCCTTATCTGTGACAACACGAAGAATACGTGATAACACTTTCAGATACCCACAATCCCCTCGGCAGTAATCGACTTTGTAATTGCGCGCATGCTTATTTCAAGACATTCCATGCAATCTTTAATTACGCCTTAAATTCGCATGCATTTAGCTACCCACTGTCTATCATCCAGCGGTAAATAAAACAAAGGCAGGGGACGAAATAAATATTCAATTCATTAACTGATGATGAGATTAAAATGTAGTACTTGAATAAAAAATATAGAAAGGTGAAGTCAAGACTGTTCATAAATATTAGGATAAAGAAAAGAGCTCACTTCAACCTCAATTTCTCTTTGGCTAATCACTTAAAGTTCGATGTACAATGACAAAAATGCCTTAATTACGTATATAAAATATCGTTTAATCGGCTTATCATGCTCTGGGAGTTAGGGGAATGCACTCTTTTTAATTGCAGCTTAGGTTCTTAGGCGCATTAATTGTCCGGCGATTGATCAAAACCGAGGATAGAGCAGGTAATTTAGTGTTAACAAAGGAGTTGAAAACGTAAATTGGCCACCGTAAAGAGTAAGAAAGCTGACGTTTCGAGCGGTAGCCCTTCGTCAGAGCGATTGGATCCATCTTCACATCCATCACACATCAAGAACACCATACCTTTTTCACAGTTTCTCAGACATCGTCGTTTATGTAGTAACGACTCTGATTTTTCCGAAAATCAGAAGCAATGTGCCAGTTTTTTAGATAAAGATGGGTATCCTGTTTCTGTCGTTCAAGCGGGCCACCACTGCGCCCAACAAATTAATCGACAGTCAGCACTACAAACGGCTGAGAAGGAAAACACTGACCGCATTCCATTCACTCTTACATTTCACCCTCACAACCACGCGGTTAAGTCTATCATTCTTAAAAACTTTAAATTACTCCAAAACGATTCAGAGACTGGTACTATCTTTTCGTAACCGCTTTTATTTCATTCAAACGTGAAAAAAAATAGGCAACTTTTTGGTCAGAAGCTCATTTCAAACCAATGACCAATCTGGAATTTTCAAATGTGCTCGCTCATGATGCAAAACTTGTCTTTTCATTCATAACGCAGAGAAAATATCGGGACCCAAGAGATCCATTAAGATTACTGATCACTTATGTGTACCTCCGCCAATGTCATTTACTGCGTAACTTGCACTTATTGCAATAAGTTATAAACCGGCGAAACAGGAAGACGACTAGGTGACCGATTCCGAGAACACCTTCGCGACGTGGAAAAAAGTGACAACGACACATCCAAACCAGTCGCTAGACACTTATATCTACCTAATCATTCAAAAACAACATATGGCAGTTTGCGGCCTTTCCTTACATCTAGGCATTTCGGAAAGCTGCAAAACACTAGAACAAAAATTTATCTTCCAAATCGGCACCCTTAATCCCCACGGTATCAACAAGCGCTTTTCATTCAACTAATTCATTCTTGTTTTCTCGTCATCGTATTCCCACCAATGGCGTAGCCCCACTTTCTGCATATAAACCCACACACAATCAACAATTCCTCCAATCGCTCTGACGAAGGGCTAACGCTCGAAACGTCAGTTTTTTTGCTCTTTATGGTGGCCAATTTACGTTTTCAACTCAGTTGTTAACACTAAATTACCTTCTATACTCTCCTACCGACGCAGCACCACAGTTTCTTTGGAAACTAATTACCCTCTGTATTCGAGGAAAGAGCAGTTGCATTGGGCGCTTCTCTGCTTTCATGCCAAAAGAAACCGCAAACAAGTCTTGAATGGGAGATGAATAGAATAAATGCGAGAAAGCACAGAGGATAATTTTTTTTTCTTGGTTTCCAAAAGCTTTACCCGTCGAAAATGGAGTGTACATTTCAGGTACAAAGCAGTGAAGCTTATATTATTTATTGTGTTCAATTGTTATAGGTACTTGTAATAGGCTTAATATCGGTTAAATCAGAGCAAAGGAAAATGTAATACGACCCAAAGAAGCGGAGAAGATAGGAGTCTTAAATTCAATCTGATTAACTGTTAAGGAACTAAATTGCTCCTGAAATTACATGGTATGTGTAGTTAATTTTCAATGAGCTCAACACCCTTAACGCCCGGACTGTAAGTAAGGTATTGAGTTTTATACAAGCTTAAAATTTAGTACTCTTTTGAAAGTATTCCAAATTTTCCTCTTTCAATCTATGATCTCTTTTATGAACAATTATTTACTTCAAAAGGTTTTATTTTCCTGTTACATTTTCAGGATATGCTCTGACCATTAATATATTCAAAATTATAAAGAAAAATATGGCTGTAAAAATTTACTACTGTTATTCTTAAGCGTAATGCTACAGACGAAATGAAACTTCCTTTTTTTTGGACCAAAGATAGAGTTACGAATCATATTTGATTGTAAAACTGTTTTGATTGAGAGGTTTAATCTAACACATTGATGTAACAGATAGAACTCCTTGGGATATAGCCCTCTGTACAATGTGTACATTTCTTATGTTACACATAACTATATGTGCCATTTAAAAGAAATGTATAACTATTCAATTGTTATTAAGTACTTTTATTAAGCTTAATATCTGTTAATGCAGAGTAAAGGAAAATGTGATATGACCCATAGAAGGAAAGGGGATAAGAGACTTCGACTAAGTGTGATAAACAATTAAGGAACTAAAGTGCTCCTTAGACTACATGGTATGTGCGGTTAATTTTCAGCAAGCTTAACGCTCCCAAATCTCAATGTGAAAAGCTTCCTCAAAATGAGATTTTTGTCCTAAAAAAGAGCGTATATCATTGCAAGCGAGAAATGGTAATAACTGACACAAGAAAACCAAGCCATACTGCATGTGCAACATTAACTTTTAATTTCAAATCATAGCTAGTGTTGCATAACACTAACATATACATCGGTTACTGAATATTTAAAAATATAAAGGTAAACTAAAACAGAGGTGTAGCTGACCAGGGTTCTTTTAAAGTCCTTTTTATTAACAATCTGGGTGATTGTCCTCCTTTTCCTTTTTTCTTTTTCTACTTGTTCTCCTGTCCTTCTTTTTCCTTTTTCTTTCAAGTTTACTATGTTCCTTCTCCTCTTGGATCTTCATCTGTTGTGACAAGAACAAGTCTCAGTATACATTAATAAATACATAATTTAATTTCTGTGGTAATGTATTTCCCATCTTACTTCGATTTGAAGAGATAAGCTAGTTGTCGGGGAAAAATTTGTGAGCTAAATACTTTTGAACTCTTTTTTTAAAATTTTCTTTTTCAATGTATCTTATTTACTGTAATTACTCAAGCAATACAGGTGATGGTGATTACTTCATGAAAATTCCTGAATTGTGTGGTGACCTGTAAATTTTATCGTGTAAAAAGTATTAATGGAGTAAGCCTGTCAACACATAACATGATATATGATCAGTGTTGATTTTTGGCATTTAAAGGCAATTTCCTGTGAAATTTGTAAAGAAACATGTTTTCTTTGTATTTAGGAACATCGCTGAGTCTTCATCTTTTTCTCAATTTCAGCTTATTATCTCTGAGCAATGCAGGTTACCTGCAATTTCCTGTTTGGAAGACAAAGGTCTTGTTAAGACAAGGTCTGCTTTTCTTGTATGGTCATAATATACGTCATCATGATCTCAGTTACATGTCCTTTTACTTTACTTTCTTTCTTCCAGTATCACTTGAAGGTACTTCATTTTTATTCTTCACATTGTTTTTCATTTTATTTTAACAATTTTTTTTATGTGATATTTTTTTTCATCACCTGGTAGTATGGATGACAGTTCGGCATCAGATTGCGAATCTGGAACGTTTCCTTTGAATGTCACCTTCAGTGGAAATAAGGAAGGCCATTATGTGATCCATAAGTAACATGTCTTATTTCCTCACCATTAACAACTTCAAAATTAGTGCTTAAACCTATGAATAAAACTGAGCTCATAACCCAAACTGTTAACTTGGGCGTACAAAATGGATTGTCAAAAATATGATTTAGGTTTAAAGTAACGACCCATTTGAAAACAATATGCTGAGTTGAAAAAGGTAGAATTACATATATGCTTTATTGGATTGATTGATTGATTTTTAAAATTATTATCATTTTTTTCATTATTAATTCCACAGTATTTCAGAGATAAGCTCTTAAAAATAAATAAATAAATCTTCCCACACGTGACAGAAATAATTTTGAAACAATTTATAAAAAAGAATCATCAGGGGTTGAGGCTGAGGTTGACACGTGTGATATCTCAATGAGCGATTTTTTTAAAGTTCGCACGTGGGCAGTGAAATTGTTCGATTTTTATGCAAAATGGATGGTCCCAACCGAAATCTCGGCAAAGGTAATT